>NC_058087.1:162560526-162723106 GCF_014858855.1 Bufo gargarizans
GAAATGTAAAGTAATAACTATTTTAGGAGGCATCACTATCTGTTTTAAAAGCAGATAAATTAAACTTTTTTAAATTGCCAATTTTCTAACATTTTTGGTAAATTTGGTATTTTTTTATAAATAAAAATGAAATATTTTGACTCAAGTTTACCACTGTCATGAAATACAATGTGTGATGAGAAAACATTCTCAGAATGGCTTGGATAAGTAAAAGTGTTTTAAATCGACACGTCAGATTTTCAAAAAATGTCCTGGTCCTTCACAGTCATGAGTAAGGGCTAAGACTGAATTGTGCCCGAAACATGTAGACTCTGCATTCTTGTACCTGGATTTTATATTGAATATTGAATAAAAAGCCTTTTTGGATTACTACAAGCTGGACAACCCTCTCTTTTCATATCTTCGTATTTGCTCCTGATTCGGGTGAAGGAGCTGTTCCATGCTATAACAGTGGAATCCTCAGCAGATGAGAGCTGCTCAAACCCCTGATTGTTTCATACCATTCATTTCAATGGTTCTGCAAAAAAAAAAAAAAACGCAATGTATTCCGTATGCATTCCGTTTTTCAATTTTTCCATTCCGTTGAAATATAGAACATGTCCTATTATTGCTCACAAATCACGTTCCGTGGTTCCATTCAAGTCAAAGGGTCCGCAAAAAAAAACGGAACACATACGGAAATGCATCTGTATGTCTTCCATATGCGTTCCATTTTTGCTGAACCATCTATTGAAAATTTTATTCCTAGCCCAATTTTTTCTATGTAATTACTGTATATTGTATATGCCATACGGAAAAACGGAACAGAAACGGAAACAAAAAATGTAACAATGAATGATGCGAAAACCAGACTGCAAAACACTGAAAAAGCCATATGGTCATGTGAAACTGTTTTACCGCATAGGGAACACTGTAAAAACAAAATCCATAAAGCTGTGGCAAAATAGATTTTTTTCCAACCCCCACCCCTTTTGGATTTTTATAAAGCTTCCCACACACCATATGTAATATTAAATGATGCCATTAGAAAGTACAACTTGTCTCATATTAAAATTTTTTATAAAAATGCCCTCATACAGCTATGCAAACAGAAAAATAAAAAGGGTATGTTCTCGGAATGGAAGGGAGCGCAAAAGAAAAAATGAAAAATCCTTTGGGGTTAAACATTTTGGTTTGCTTAATGCACAGTAGGTCTAGTGAATTTATTTAAAGCTCAAAATATCTTGTACAGATATAGAGGGAATTTAATTAGACCAGCATTTCAAATGCCATTGACAACCTTAATCCAAAGTAGCATGGATAAAATGCTGCAAATTTAGTAGTTGTAACAAATAAAATAAAAAATGTAAATTACCTGATAGTGGCTGATGGCTGATAGTGACCATCACCTCCTTCTCAAAAAAATGTATCTCCCAAGAGTCCCAAATATCTAATCAAATGTATAAATGAATTTCAAATTGGGGGACTCTCACCAGCTAACTGGGGCCTGGCCTGCTAACCACGTTTCAGCAAAAAAATGTATTATTAGATATAAAAACAAATAGGCTGGCTCACAGTTGTTTGCATGTGCCTTTACTTATTCTACAATTAATAACAATACATAAACCAGTTCATATTTCGTACAATTCATAAAGTTGTAAACCCCTTCACGCAACAGCTGAATTCTATTTTTGAAACACAGCAGAGCCATATGTAAGGAGACTGCATATGGTATTATAATCTATATACCATCTGATGAACATGCTACAATTATTTTCAGCCAATGTTCATAGGTTTTATATGAATTTAAGGACATAGACAGTAATAGTAATGCTCCATAGTAATTGTTGGGTGTTGTGCTGTGGCTTCATTTTACAGAGCCTTGTGTGCATCTGGACTAGTACCGAGGCACTATGTTTAAGGGATTTTCTTTTCTGTGTTCTTTGAATACTCATGTGACGCACCTTCCTCTCACGGCCAGCATTAGGCATGACAGTGTAGCTTTGTGGAATTTAAGTATTTTTCTTAAATAGTAATGTAAAAATTCAAAAGTAATGAATAAATATCCAGCTTATTTGTAGAGGTTATTAATGCTTCCATTTTGTGTAATATAAAGTACATCACAATCAGATTCATTTGTATGTAGCCAGTTATTACATTAGTTAACATGCTTATTTAAATAAGGTAGCCCATGGAGATCCCATGAGTATAAAAGTCTCTGTAGGTATTTATCACAATATTAGGCACAATGACTTTTGCATTTTGGGGTTTGTTTTGAATCACATAATCAAGGAAATGTCTATCTTAACAAGCTCATTAAAGTGCTATGTTTTCATCTTAATTACTGCATTAGAAGGGGATTCAACATTTGCATAAATGTATTCTGTATCATTTGCATGTAATTAAAATTCGCAAAGTAAAATCACACGCAGTGCACAAAATTGTAGTTAAAACTGATGACATTACTGGTACAGAACTGGAAGGAGTATTCAGAACACAATTAATAGTAAATATACATTAGCTTTTCTTTTTTCCCCTATGGCTTTTAAAAAGTTTTATATTGTTTAGTTAGCCCTTATTGTACTTTATATTTACTGCAATGTAGGTTCAGGCTCCCATTAAAAACACATTTAAAGTTTACTTTTATATTTGCAAAGAAAAACTTCTTTGCAAATACTGGGAAAATGTTTAATTCCATGCTTTTTATTAATTAGCCTTAATTAGTTTACTGCATAATATGAAGCCAAAATGTTTAAGACAAAATGTTGGAATATTTTGCAAAATAAATTTCTAAGTAATAAAAAAAATAAACCAAGCAAGAACTACAGTGTATTAGAAATTGTAGAAGTACTGTCATTTACACCTAACATCCCATCTATCAGAGGACTTAAATCAGCCATTGACGTGAAATTGTCTCAAATGGGTCATTACCAATGGGTCATCTGACATTTAGGCAACAGCAACACAAACATGTACACTAGGGATGAGAAAATTTGTTTTGGATCCAATTCGTCTGAATCAGATGTGTGATTTGATTCAGAC
This sequence comes from Bufo gargarizans, assembly GCF_014858855.1. Lineage (NCBI taxonomy): Eukaryota > Metazoa > Chordata > Amphibia > Anura > Bufonidae > Bufo > Bufo gargarizans. The sequence continues at coordinate 162,563,548 of NC_058087.1, forward strand.
CCTAATTGTTTCTACCTGAAATGAAAGTGCTATCTCTCTCTCCATCCGTCCTCTGCAAAAACAGAACTTTGATTCTGTAGAATCAATTCATTCATCTCTTACCAAAGTACAGACAGAAAATGCTACATGCACTGGGAAGGAAAATAAGATTAAAATAACATGCACAATAATGCAAAACATATTGTACAGGTTTTGTCAACATTATTGACCCCCTTAAAAGGATATACAGTATAATAACTATGTAGCATTAAAATATTAGAAATTCAAGTCAAAGTTAGGACTTATGCACAAAAATGTATTATCTTTCCGTGTCCATTCCGTTTTTTTTTTTGCGGACTGTATACGGAACCATTCATTTCATTGGGTCCGCAAAAAAAAGGAAAATACTCAGTGTGCATTCCGTTTCCGTATTTCCATTCCGCAAAAATAATTGTACATGTCCTATTATTGTCCGCATTACGGACAAGGATAGTATTGTTTTATTAGGGGCCAGCTGTTCTGTTCTGCAAAATACTGAATATACAAGGACGTCATGCGTATTTTTTGCGGATCCGTTTTTTGCGGACCACAAAATACATATGGTCGTGTGCATGGGGCCTTACTCTGCAACATTTTTTGAAATGTAAGACAATATAATTGCGTTAAAAACAGCTATTTCCTGGCTGCAGAGAGCCTGTATAGTGGTGTAGAGCACACATAGGGAGCCTGCTGTGGTAGTGAAATAATACTGCGAGTCAGTATGACATGCAGATGACAGATGTTGCTCTTAGAAAAACTTTACATTTCACTCATTTGGTCAATTTTGGGCACAAAACTGACCAAATAACTCAATTGTGAACTAAGCCTTACAGGTCAATGTTAGTGCCAAGTATAAAGAACCATGCAGAGGCCCAATATCCTACTATAGCAAGAAGAAGCGCACTGCTTTTACATCGTCATCAGCTGATTCCACATAGATGTCTACAGAACCTGTTCTATTAAAGTGCTTATACAAGTAGAGCCCCCTGACAGAGTGGAGAGGGTCGTGAGCAGTAAGTTTGTGTTGACGTCACTGATTATTTCACCCTTCCTGTGATCCATCAGAACAATAACCCCCAAAAAACAGATCCTGTCTGTTGAGCATCTGCCTTCACTCGGTCAGCATTTGGTCAGCAATCCATTATTATTGCTAAAGCCCAAAAAAAAACAAAAAAACAGGAGTGGATCCAAAACAGAGATGACATGTGAATGGAATCTTTGCTAGTCTTTTGTGGATGTCTCCTCCAGATCTTGGCTGCTGACTGTCCATGTAAATGGCTGTAGAATAATGTAACTTCACCGCCGAACGGCACTTATGATGTATATTATTTTATTTTTTTCCCCAATAATACACCCCCCCCCCCCAAAAAGTTAAACAATGTAAAATCTTTATTTTTCCCCATTTTTCTTTATTTTTCCATTTAAACATATCATTTCAACAATCATAATCAATGTAAAATCAATGCAGGACGGCTAATAGGACGTATACGTATCTATCCTATTAATGCACCCTGTAAATGACTGTAGTACAATGTAACTTCACCACTGAACGGCAATTAAGACATGTTATATATATATTTTTTTATGATTAATAAACCCACCCCAAAAAAAAATAACAATCACAATTCACTGAAGAACAGATAATAGAAAGTAGGTTTATGTACTGAAACTTCACCGCAGAACGGCAATTAAGATGTATTCTTTTTCCTATTTCTACACCCCAAAAAGAGAAATATTATAATTACAATTCACTGCAGAATGGCAACTAAGATGTATTTTTTTCCTAATGCTAAACACCAAACAAAGAAATGTAACAATTACAGTTCACCGCAGAACGGCTAATGGGACTTACGTATATTTCCTTTTTTCGACACCACGTAAATGGAACATAGAAAGTGTATTATAGTGCATTTGTATTGTTCAGAAGTTGTGTGCGGTTCTGCTGTGATACTACAGATATACAGAGGGACAAATGCTATCAGAATAACTGATTGCAACTGGTGTGAGATATCAGTTGCCCCCCCAAAAAGACTGATAGATGCAGGGGTGTGATATACCTATAATATACTTTCTATATAGTGCATTTGCATTGTGCAGCAGTTGTGTGCGGTTCTCCTGAGATAACGCAGCTATACAGAGGGACAAATGCTATTGGAACAACTAATTGCAACTGGTGTGATATACCAGTTGCCCCCCCAAAAAAACTGATTGAGGCAGGGGTGAGATATACCTATAATATAATTTCTGTATAGTTAATTTGTATTGTGCAGCAGTTGTGTGCGGTTCTGCAGCGATACCACAGCTTTACAGAGGGACTGTAACAGTCGCGTACGCACACACACACACACAGGGGGGAGGGAAGTGACCACTGCGCTCCACCCTCACCCCTGGCCCTGCTTACTTGCCTCGTGAGTCCTAATGACAAGGGACAACTGGATGGCAATCCCTAGCTTGGAATAAGTGCAGGGATGACAGACAAACAACAGAATGTAAACAGACCGAGTCAATACCAGGAAAGCTACAAAGTACAAATGGAGCAAGCAGAGAATAGTCAGGAGAAGCCGGGGTCATAAATACCAGGAGAGTCGTGAAGTACCAAAGGAGTCAGCAGAGGATCGTCAGGAGGAGGCCGGGGTCAGAAAACCAGGTGAGCAGCAAAGTACACAAGGAGCAGGCAGAGGATCGTCAGGAATTCAGCAGAAGGTAAGTACGCCAGGAGACAAGACACAATTGCAGGTGGAACCTAAATAACAGGCAATCTGTGGCCAGCAGATTGCCTGTTTAAATAGGGAGCTAGAAGGGTCATGTAACGTGGCCAGCGTCACATGACTCCACACAGACTACACAGCCGAGCACTGAGTGATCAGTTCGGTGCTCAGCCCTAAAACCATTAGCATGAATGCAGATAGAAGCACACATAGTATTATCAGGAGCGCGGGTGACGTTGGATCAGGGGTCAAGTCCTGGGAAAAAAAGTGTGGGAACTCACCCAAGATCCAGTGCCTCCGCGTGAAGTCACGGCACGCGGCGTACGCAAAGGGCAGGGAAGGTCGGGAGGACGAGCAAGCAAGTGCCTTATTTTTCGCCCCCAAAAAGATGCACCTAGGTTTTAGAGGAGGACAATAAGAAAAAAATATTTTTCTGACCACCAATCAGACCTCCAATGTTAATCAGACCTCAGCTAACAGCCCCAATAAGATCCCCAATGTTAATAAGAACCCAATAAGACCTCAGATCAGACCCCAATATGAATGACCCCCAATCAGACCTCAGATAAGAGCCCCATGCCTTATAGCAGCCCCAGTAGCCTCATAGCAGCCCCCAGTAGCCTCATAGCAGCCCCCAGTAGCCTAATAGCAGCCCCCAGTAGCCTCATAGCAGCCCCCAGTGCCTCTCCAGCAGCCCCCAGTAGCCTCATAGCAGCCCCTAGTGCCTCTCCATCAGCCCTCCCTTGTCACTCTCTTTCTCCCTCCTCCCTTTGTCACTCTTTCTCCCCGCGCCCCCCCTTGTCACTCTCTTTCTCCCCCCTCCCTCCCGTGTCACTCTCTTTCTCCCCCCTCCCTCCCTCCCTTGTCACTCTCTTTCTCCCCCCTCCCTCCCTCCCTTGTCACTCTCTTTCTCCCCCCTCCCTCCCTCCCTTGTCACTCTTTCTCCCCCCTCCCTCCCTCCCTTGTCACTCTCTTTCTCCCCCTCCCTCCCTTCCTTGTCACTCTCTTTCTCCCCCCTCCCTCCCTCCCTTGTCACTCTCTTTCTCCCCCCTCCCTCCCTTGTCACTCTCTTTCTCCCCCCTCCCTCCCTCCCTTGTCACTCTCTTTCTCCCCCCTCCCTCCCTTGTCACTCTCTTTCTCCCCCCTCCCTCCCTCCCTTGTCACTCTCTCTTTCTCCCCACCCACCTCGGATGTATTGTGGCCGAGCTCTGTCCGGTCCGTGATACAGGAGCATTTGCTGTACCCGGCCGGACTGACAGGAAGTGCACACTAAGTGAGCACTTCCTGTCAGTCCGGCCGGGTACAGGAAACAAAAGCTCCTGTACCACGGACCGGACAGAGCTCGGCCACGATACACTTGAGGCGCTTCCCTCCTGTCAGTCCCTCTCTTCATGCTGCGCCAGAGCGGGGCGCCGACAGTGTTGAGGGGCACAATGTGCTGCCCTGCTGAAAGGGAACGGCGTTCCTGCTAAGAAAAAAGGACTCGAGCCCTGAGTAGTAGTGTGTCAGGGGTAGTAGTATGGCAGGGTAGGGGTAGTAGTGTGGCAGGGGTAGGGGTAGTAGTGTGGTAGGGGTATGGATAGTAGTGTGGCAGAAGTAGGTGTAGTAATATGGCAGGGGGAGGGGTAGTAATGTGGCAGGGGTAGTAGTGTGGCAGGGTAGGGGTAGTAGTGAGGCAGGGGGTAAGGGGAAGTAGTGAGGCAGGGGTATGGGTAGTAGTGTGGCAGAAGTATGTGTAGTAGTATGGCAGAGGGAGGGGGAGTAGTGTGGTAGGGGTAGTAGTATGGCAGGGGTAGGGGTAGAAGTGTGGAAGGGGTAAGGGTAGTAGTGGGATAGGGGTAGTAGTGTGGCAGGGGTAGGGGTAGTAGTGTGGAAGGGGTAAGGGTAGTAGTGGGGTAGGGGTAGTAGTAGTGTGGCAGGGGTAGGGGTAGAAGTGTGTAAGTGGTAGGGGTAGTAGTGGGGTATAGGTAGAAGTGTGGCAGGGGTAGGGGTAGAAGTGTGTAAGTGGTAGGGGTAGTACTGGAGTAGTGGTAGTAGTGTGTAAGTGGTAGGGGTAGTACTAGGGTAGGGGTAGTAGTATAGCTGGGGCAATTCCCTGTCAGTGGCTGCCATATAAGCGCTGCATCCCAACACACATTAGAGTCAGTTTTGTAGGAATGATGTAGGTAATGTGGGAAGAAACCGAACACAGGGGCCAAATATAAACACCAGAAAGAGTCAGACTCAGACCTTTCTCCCCACCCACCTCGGGTGTATCGTGGCCGAGCTCTGTCCGGTCCGTGATACAGGAGCATTTGCTGTACCCGGCCGGACTGACAGGAAGTGCACACTAAGTGAGCACTTCCTGTCAGTCCGGCCGGGTACAGGAAACAAAAGCTCCTGTACCACGGACCGGACAGAGCTCGGCCACGATACACTTGAGGCGCTTCCCTCCTGTCAGTCCCTCTCTTCATGCTGCGCCAGAGCGGGGCGCCGACAGTGTTGAGGGGCACAATGCGCTGCCCTGCTGAAAGGGAACGGCGCCGTGACAGGGACAAACACTATTGGAACAACTAATTGTAACTGGTGTGATATACCAGTTGCCTCCCCAAAAAACTGATTGAGGCAGGGGTGTGATATACCTATAATATAATTTCCATATAGAGCATTTGTATTGTGCAGCAGTTGTGTGCGGTTCTGCTGAGATACCGCAGCTATACAGAGGGATAAATGCTATTGGAACAACTAATTACAACTGGTGTAATATACCAGTTGCCCCCCCAAATTTTTTTATTCAGGCAGGGGTGTGATATACCTATGATAGACTTTCTATATAGTGCATTAGTATTGTGCAGCAGTTGTGTAAGATCCTCACCTGCTTTGCACTCCAGGGGAACCAAGAGGGGTCCTCGTGGAGTTGCGGGACAGGTTATGCGTGTCTCTGATGCACCAGCGCTGACCCCTTTGCGAGCCAGTGCGGAGATGCGTTCGCGTGGACATCGGAGGGGAGGACTATCGGAGTCCCGGGGACAGAGTGGCCAGGCGAGTGACAAGACGCCGCGGCCAGGGTTGTCTCCGGTGTCTCCTGTGACTTCCGTTTCCGCATCTGGGTCCACGCGCTCGCATACTCATGCTGAATCAATCATGCGTCCGTGCGTACGCACGAGGGCAGGTTCGCAAAGGGATACACGGTCGCGAGTACGTGCTTCTTATGCACTTCGTCGACCAGTGGCGCATATTATACTGACTCACAAGAGCAAAGTGGATTAGGGAGCAAGCCATGGGTTAATCAACTTGTGATTGCCTTAGGCCTTGTACTCAGGTGCAGGGCAATTTGTTCACCTATGGTAGTGGACACTTGGCACCCTGGGATTGGTCAGCAGGCATTTAAAAGGAGGTCTCTCAGGGTGATCAGTGCCCACTGTTATTTTCCCTCAACCAGGTATAGGTCACAACTCCTAGTGACTGAAGACTGCCAGGAACTTTGTCCTTACAGCGGACCCAAGATCTGGAGTGACTCGACTGCCAAGTGCACAGCATCATTCAGCACTGGTTGGGACTATTCCTGGAATCTCCTTGCCTGGTTTTTTGTTATTATTCCTTGTTACCAGCAAGTGTCCTGGACGTTTATGTTTCTGGTGAATAAACACCTTTTTGCTTTCATCACTGGTCTGTTTGTTGGTGCCTTGCATTACAGAACAGTGGGCCCAACTAACAGTTGCCATGGACAAGATCCAGCAGCAGCTGAATGAATTAACGGGAGCCGTTAACCTGCTGTTCCAACGACGCCCAAATATACCAGCAGCCGCTGCAGCGCAAATCCAAGAGCAACTGACAACTGTGATGGAGGAGGTTCAGCAGCTTATCCAGGGAGCCTCAGCACTACCCATCACTATCGCAAGGCATCAAACAGAACCTAAGATCCCTCTGCCTGACCCCTTCACAGGAGAGCGACAGGAGTTCTTAAACTTCAGGGACTCCTGTCTCCTTTATTTCCAGTTACGACCGATGGCTTCTGGCACTCTCAGGCAGAGAATTGGGATTGTAATGTCACTGCTACATGGAGACCCCCAACATTGGGCATTTAACTTGCCTCAAGACCATACCGCTTTTTCATCAGTGGATGCCTTCTTCGAGGCTATGGCTGTGATTTACGATGACCCGGATCGTACTCGCACCGCAGAGACCAATCTTGAGCATATTCAACAAGGCCGCCGCCCAGCTGAAGAATACGCTGCAGAATTCAGGCGATGGGCAGCTTTCACCACCTGGGGCGACGCAGCCCTACGCCATCGCTTCCGTTTGGGACTTTTGGATGCGGTCCGGGATCTTCTTTTGGCCTTGCCTACCCCCTTCTCGTTGGAAATGGCTATCTCTCAGGCAATCGATGCCGACAGGCGAATCCGTGAGAGGCGAGTGGAACGGTCGTCTCGGTTTTCATCCTCTCAACCACATCCAGGGCCTCTAAAATCGGCCGAAGAGCCAATGGAGGTTGGATCCTCCCATCTCACAGAGGCAGAACGAGCTCGTCGCCAACAGAAAGGCCTGTGCCTATTTTGCGGGAAGTATGGACACCTCGTTAAAACCTGTCCCATCCTGCCGGCGGGAAACGAATGAACCTAGGGGGCATAGAGGAGAACCCCCTAGGTGCTATTATCCCTCCTCCAAGCCGGGTGATGGTATCCGTATCCTTACGGTGGCAAGACAAGGTCCATGAGTTGTCAGCACTAATCGATTCTGGGGCCGCTGGGAATTTTGTGGACTCAACCTTGGTTCGTCGACTTGGCATCCCGTTGATCCAGCCGAAAACCACCATGTCAGTGACCGCGATTGATGGTTCCCCTCTTCAAGATGGTCGTGCAGTGTGGATGACTCCGGGAATACAGGTAACGGTGGGGGCTGATCATCGGGAGACCTTAAGCCTTTTTGTCCTTGACATGCCATCCACTCCCGTGATTTTGGGTCTCCCTTGGTTAAGGCTCCATAATCCAGTAGTGGACTGGCGCTCGGGTCTTATCTGTCAGTGGAGTACGGAATGCCTTACTAAGTGCATTCGCCCCGACCTGTCACTAGCCTCCATGGAAGTATTAAGTACTTTACCACAGCAGTATCATAATTTCCGAGATGTGTTCAGTCCTCAGGGGGCTGATGTATTACCTCCCCACAGGTCATATGATTGTCCTATAGACCTGTTGCCAGGCACCATGCCACCACGAGGGCATCTTTATAATCTCACTGGGCCTGAGGTTCAGGCTCAGCGGGAGTATATTAAAGAGAACCGTGAGAAGAATTTCATTCGTCCATCCACTTCCCCTGCTGGAGCTGGATTCTTCTTTGTGGAGAAGAAGGATGGAGGCTTGAGACCTTGCATCGATTATCGTGCCCTTAATCGGATTACGGTGAAGAATCGGTATCCACTGCCTCTGATTGATGATCTGTTTTCTCAGGTGGCAGGGGCCCGAGTCTTCACCAAACTCGATTTAAGGGGTGCTTATAATTTAGTTCGCATTAGAGAGGGTGACGAATGGAAGACCGCATTTAATACCAGAGACGGGCATTACGAGTATCTTGTGATGCCTTTCGGTCTCTGTAATGCTCCCGCGGTCTTCCAGGAGTTCATCAACGATGTTCTCAGAGATTTCTTGGATAGATGTGTTGTTGTCTATCTAGATGACATACTAATCTACTCCTCGGATCTGGTCTCTCATCGGAGACACGTGTGTCAGGTTTTCCAGAAGCTGAGGGAGAACCGCCTCTATGCCAAACTTGAGAAGTGTCTGTTTGAGGTGAAGGAGTTGCCTTTCCTGGGGTACATTATCTCAGAAAAGGGATTGGCTATGGACCCATCCAAACTTTCTGCTGTCTTGGATTGGCCTCAACCTAAGGATCTTAAGGGGTTGCAGCGTTTCTTAGGCTTTGCCAACTTCTACCGCAAGTTTATTAAGAATTTTTCTGCGATAGTAGTACCTCTCACCAACCTCACTAAGAAGGGAGCTAATCCTTCTAAGTGGACGAGAGAGGCAGTCAGAGCCTTTGAGACGCTGAAACAGGCCTTTTGCACGGCACCAATTCTTACTCATCCAGACACCTCCAGACCTTTTGTTCTCGAGGTCGATGCCTCAGAGGTCGGTGTAGGGGCAGTTCTCTCACAGTATTCTGGGGACCCCGAGAGGTTACATCCCTGTGCCTTCTTCTCTCGGAAGCTCTCTCCAACCGAGTGTAATTATGATATCGGCAATAGAGAGCTTCTGGGAGTAAGATTGGCTTTTCAAGAGTGGAGACATTGGCTAGAGGGTGCAGAACATCCCATCACGGTTTACACTGACCACAAAAATTTGGAGTATCTAGAGTGCCAAAAGACTCAACTCCCGACAAGCCAGGTGGGCATTGTTTTTCACCCGCTTCAATTTCCGCCTCACTTATAAACCAGGTTCCAAAAACGTGAAGGCAGATGCCCTGTCCCGCTGCTTCCCTGAGGCTGCTTCCGTCCTGGACTCTGAGCCAGAAACCATTCTCCCAACTAAATGTTTTCTTGCTGCCCTGGGGGCCGCAGAAGTAATGGAGGACTTGTCCTCTCTTCTTGAGCCCTCACAGGCAGAGAGTCCACCTGACAAACCCGAGGGTCGATGGTTCGTACCCATTAACCTTCGATTGGAGGTCATCCGACAGCTTCATGACTCAAAGTCTGCCGGGCATTTGGGTGTTAAAAAAACACTTGCCCTTGTTAAACGTCACGTGTGGTGGCCCAACATGTCCGTGGATGTTAAGGCCTATATCCAGGCATGTACTGTTTGCGCCAGATGTAAACCGTCCCGGTCTGCCCCTTCTGGGACTTTACTTCCACTGCCTATTCCCCAGGCTCCATGGACTCACATTTCCATGGATTTCATCACAGATTTGCCAAGGTCCTCTGGAAGTACGGTAATCTGGGTAGTGGTGGACCGTTTTAGTAAAATGGCCCATTTTATCCCACTCCCTGGATTGCCCTCGGCCAGAGAATTGGCAGATCTGTTCTTGAATCATGTCTTTCGATTACACGGAGCGCCGGATGACATTGTTTCAGACAGAGGAGTGCAATTCATCTCCCGCTTCTGGCGTTCTTTCTGCTCCCGATTGGGTATTAATTTGTCTTTTTCTTCTGGTTTTCACCCAGAGACCAACGGTCAGACGGAAAGGACTAACCAGACCCTGGAGCAATATCTCCGGTGCTTCGTGTCAGACTGCCAGGAGGAATGGGCAGCGTATCTACCCTTTGCGGAGGTGGCTTATAATAACTCTGAGCATGCTTCCACTAAGATGTCTCCGTTCAGGTGCGTGGGGGGCAGGGATCCAAGACTCTCTTCTTTGGCCGGACCCTCCACTGACTCACCGGTGGTGGATCAGTGGTTCAAGGATAGGCGTCCCATTTGGTCGTCGGCCCAGCGGAATCTCCGCAGTGCGGTGGCGCAACAGAAGAAATTTGCTGATCGTCATCGCACCGTAGAGCAACCGAGTTACGTACAAGGTTGCTCTTCCACTGTCGATCCGAGGAGTGAACACCTTTCATGTTTCACTTCTCAAATCGGCAGCCGACTCCGCTCCCTTCATTCAGACCCCATCCCCGCTGGAGGTCCAAGGGGTACCGGAGTTCGAAGTGAACAGAATTTTGGACTCTCGTTTTGTCCAAAGGTCTCTTCAATACTTGGTGGACTGGAAGGGTTTTGGTCCAGAGGAGAGATGTTGGATACCTGCTCGCCAGGTGCATGCGGATGAGTTGGTGGGAGCCTTTCACCGGGATAATCCGGGGAAAGCTTGCTTGGAGTCTTCAGAGCCGCCTCCTCGAGGGGGGGTAATGTAAGATCCTCACCTGCTTTGCACTCCAGGGGAACCAAGAGGGGTCCTCGTGGAGTTGCGGGACAGGTTATGCGTGTCTCTGATGCACCAGCGCTGACCCCTTTGCGAGCCAGTGCGGAGATGCGTTCGCGTGGACATCGGAGGGGAGGACCGTCGGAGTCCCGGGGACAGAGTGGCCAGGCGAGTGACAAGACGCCGCGGCCAGGGTTGTCTCCGGTGTCTCCTGCGACTTCCGTTTCCGCATCTGGGTCCACGCGCTCGCATACTCGCGCTGAGTCAATCATGCGTCCGTGCGTACGCACGAGGGCAGGTTCGCAAAGGGATACACGGTCGCGAGTACGCGCTTCTTATGCACTTCGTCGACCAGTGGTGCATATTATACTGACTCACAAGAGCAAAGTGGATTAGGGAGCCAGCCATGGGTTAATCAACTTGTGATTGCCTTAGGCCTTGTACTCAGGTGCAGGGCAATTTGTTCACCTATGGTAGTGGACACTTGGCACCCTGGGATTGGTCAGCAGGAATTTAAAAGGAGGTCTCTCAGGGTGATCAGTGCCCACTGTTATTTTCCCTCAACCAGGTATAGGTCACAACTCCTAGTGACTGAAGACTGCCAGGAACTTTGTCCTTACAGCGGACCCAAGATCTGGAGTGACTCGACTGCCAAGTGCACAGCATCATTCAGCACTGGTTGGGACTATTCCTGGAATCTCCTTGCCTGGTTTTTTGTTATTATTCCTTGTTACCAGCAAGTGTCCTGGACGTTTATGTTTCTGGTGAATAAACACCTTTTTGCTTTCATCACTGGTCTGTTTGTTGGTGCCTTGCATTACAAGTTGTGTGCGATTCTGCTGCAATACCGCAGCTATACAGAGGGACAAACGCTATTGGAACAACTAATTGCAACTGGTGTGATATACCTGTTGCCCCCCAAAAAATGATTAAGGGGTTTGATATACCTGCTTCCAGCAAATAATCATTAAGAGGTTCTATATACCTGCTTCCACAAATACTGGTCAAATAAAGGGTCATTTTGAAAATTACAGACAGAGAAAGAGGCAGGCCTTTCCGAAGGAGTTGTAGGGGTCGGGTAGGTGCAACAGGACGGATCTTAAGTGGGAAGTTGAAGAAAGTGCAAGCGATTACGTCAAAGGATGCACCAGAGTTGGTTAAGTGGCTCACTCAGCCTTCTGCACCCTTATCATCTGTATATGCACCCTTCTTTGCTGTGTGCACCCCCAAAGACACAACCACTTCCATCACTACCATCATAGCCCCTCCACTCGAGTCAGAGGAATTATTTTCCTATCCATTCCCAGACCTTACTGATGCACAGCCATTCTTGGCATAGGATGAGGAATAGGAGATAGCAACGGCCCCCACTTAGAGGTCTGATGACAGTACCCGGATCAACCTAAAGACAGAGGTCCCCACTGTTGCTGCCTACTTCGAGATCTGTAATGTCAGTGGTGGTGAAGGTGACGATGATGACGTGTCGATGGATGTCACATGAGTGCCCACAAGAGAGGAAGAGGAGGGGAGTTCAGAGGGAGAGACATAGCAGCATATACGGGGTAAAAGTAGGAGAAGCAGGCAGAGCTTGCAGTGCACAGGAGGCAAAAAGCAGACTGCAAATATATCTGGAGTGAGCCATCCCGAATGCACGGTCACATCTGGTGCTCCCAGGACGCTGGCACATGGCCCTGCAGTGTGCACTTTAACGTGTCCACTGCTGACAATAGTGTTGCCTTCTGCAGCCTGTGCTGTCAACACATAAGGCGGCTGTCCCTAGTTGAGTGTTGAGATGACCGCGACTTAAGAAGGCCTCCCATCACTGAGCCCAATGGGAGCAACACCGTCAGAACCCACAAAGCCACACTCCCGGTGCTCCACGCCCTGCCTCTTCTCCTTCTCCTCTCTACTTCCATTTGTCCTCCACTCCACTTTCCACCGTGCTGTCGTCACTTTCATCTGGCAAAAGGCAGGCTTCTGTGGCCTAAATGTTCAATAGTAAAAAGTTGATGATGCCAGATAACCCTCTTGCCCAATGACTGACCGACGACTTGTCGGAACTGCTAGCCTGCCGACTACTGCCATATAAACTGGTGGACTCGGAGGCCTTTAGAAAATGTGTGGCCATATGCAAACCGCAATGGAAGGTCTCTGGAAGGAAATAGTTCTCCTAGAAGGGCATCACAGAGCTATATGGCGATGTTCAGCGGCAAGTGAATGTATCTCTGGCACACAGTGTCGGTGCCAAGATACATCTGACCACAGACACGTGGTCTAGCAAACACAGGCAGGAAATGTACATAACTTTTACTGCCCACTGGGTGAACCTTCTGACAGCTGTCAAGCATGCAACCCGTGGCACCAGTGTGGATTTGGTCTTACCGCCACAGATTGCATGCAGGCCTGCCTCTTCTTCTACTCCTCCTACTCCATCCTCCGTCTCCTCCTCGCCTGACTCCTCCTTCTCCACTGCCACCGCCTCTTCCGTTGCACACCTTCTCAGCTCCCCAGAACCTATTTGACGTGCCAGATGAGACGTTGCCATGCTGTGCTGCAGCTGTTGTGCCTGGAAGCCAAGAGCCACACCGGTCCTGCACTCCTTTCAGCTCTGCGGTCACAGGCCGATCAGTGGCTACCGATCAGTGGCTAACCCCGATCCATTTGACAGTTAGTAAAGTGGTGTGCGACCATGTTGCAAATCTGCTGAGCGAGCTGAAGCAGGACAAAAGGACACACGTGCCGTGCATGGCACGCGTCCTGAACTTAGTCGTGCAACGATTTGTTGCCAAATACCCCGGAGTCCAGGATGTCTTGCGGCAGGCCAGCAAAATCTCTGGCCATTTTAGAAGATCTTACTAGGCCATGACTTGACGTTCAGCGGCACACCAGACGCGTTTCGAAGGTTATCGTACCTTCTTCCTCAGTGGCTTTGAGGAAGAAGGTACTGAGGAAGAAGGTACGATTAACCTTCGAAACGCGTCTGGCGTGGAAAGATAAGAAAACTGATTCTGGCAATAACCGGCAAAACTAGAATAATAACAGTGCTGTTACTTGGAGAAAGCGCTTTCACGGAGTAAAGGAGTTCCAGTTCTATTGGCCATAGTCTGGTAACCTACGGATAACATCAGGAAGCTGGTGCAATGAAATCACCTGCACGAGCGATGCGAAGGACATGAGAGACGCCCACTGCAAACAGAGGATTAGACCGTGAACTTCCTACAGCACAAGCAGAGACAGATCTTTAATCTGCAGCCGGATATGTGCAACAGCCAAAATGGACTACACAGACTTGGTATATAGCAATAAGGCAGTCTTGCAATCTGTTTCTAGAAGGTAAGCTTGCCTTTTATCCACGCTACGGACTGGACACCATAACCAAGCGTGAGTACTATTCGATCGTATGACATTTAATAATCCTGAATATTGCCGAACACCCGGTATGGAAGTCTCCTGCTAGATAAATTGCAGTCAGCCTATAGTGTTGAACTCAAATCACTTGGACCGCAACACTGTAGCAGAAAGTTATATCTCCAGGAAAGCGGTTACAAGTGAAATACTATTTTGCTACCAATATTGTTGAGCCCCTGCAGATCGTGGGCAACATAAGACCTCTTATTGTGACTGAACAACATATTACTTTGAACACAGTATAACTCACCCTATTGGATTCCCGTGCACGTTTGCAGAATTACTTTAACACAGTTGGACTTGGAGTGATTAACAGTGATTCATTCTATTTTTGGTATTATCATAATTTTCTACCATTTGCAATTTTTGATCTTGTTTTTTCCCTTTTTTCTTTTTTCTTTTGCATTGCACAGGGAGGAGGTTGATATTGATTTCACATACACAGTCACTAGTATATTACAGCAGGAGTGTCTATATGTTTGTGGACTGGCTCAGATTGGTTTAGCCAAATCCATCAGCTATTCCATTCAACCCGCACTAGCCTTTTGTGGATTTTCAGTAGAGATCCTAGGAAATTCATACAATCAATATTTTATTGTCTTTTATTGTGTATTTACAGGCCTGTTTCTTATCTATGATATTTGGTGTATTTTAATAAGTATAGGATATAGCAAATAGGCTGTCCATATATATTCCTGATTTGGATTTATTCTTTGTACTTGGAATTATCATTATATGTATCAATAAATATAAATAGTGTGATTACACTATATTTGTGTTCCGGATATTCCGAATATTAGAGTGCCCATCTATTCCTTTGATAACGTTTTTGATGATCTGAGTGCAACATCAGATTGGTGCACCTTGCTATCCCAAACCAGAGGAAGAGCCGTCCTATATCTCTTTCTTTCACATCATACCTTACGCCTTCTTTCTGGAGCGTGCATTGCATCGTGTCATTGATCAAGCCGTCGAGGAGCAGGAGCAAGAAGGTGAGGAAGTCGCAATGCTGAATGAATTCCCAGGGGGGGCTACTCCATCTGAGACAAGTCAACAGGAGTCTGAAGTGGAGTCAGAGGAGGATGGTACCTTGGGGGGAGGAGGAGGAGGAGCAAGAAGAGAAGGCTTTAAACTTTTCTGGGATCCCTGTTGTTTTCCGTGGATGGGGGGAGGAGATGAGCAGGAGCCAGGCCGCTCCACAGCTTCCAATTTAGTGCTTCATGCTCCAGTGTTTAAAGAGGGACCCCCGTATAAAAAGCATTAAGGGCAAGGACCAGTACTGGGTGGCAACGTACTTAGACCCCCGGTACAAACACAAAATGGCGGACATGCTACAAACATCACAGAGGGCTGTCAGAATTCAGCATTTCCAGGCCTTGCTCTGAAAGATGCTGCATTCTGCTGTTGCGGGCGCTGTCAGAGGAATTTCCACCAACAGAGAAACAGTCACGGGTACCAATCCTATCGTGCATACAATAAGAGGGCGGTTTGAAGATGTGTTAGTCACTTCGGATATGAGATCATTCTTACAGCCAACCCATCGACAGTCGCCCTCAGGATACAGCCACATGGAACGCCTAGACCGACAGGTCCAACTAAATCGGGTTTTATGCCTTCACTCGGTCAACATTTGCTCAATAATCCATCAGTATTGCTAAAGCAAAAAAAAAAAAAAACAGGAGTGGATGTAAAACAGACATGACACGTGAATGGAATATTTGCATATCTTCTGTGTTTTCTACCCACTCCTGCTTTTGGATACCAAATCATAAGCCAATTCTGAAGGGACCATACGGGCATTACAGCTGATACACAGACAGGATCCGCTGTGCGTCTCATTTTTCCTTCCTTCTGACAGATCAGAATAAGGGTCCATTCACACGTCCGTATTTGTATTCCGCATCTGTTCCGCAAAAATTCGGACATTATGTGGATTCATTTTCAATGGGCTCTGCAAATATGCCGACAGTACTCATTACTCATGGTGCTCTCCGCATCTGTGATTCTGTTCCGTTCCGTGGGTTCTGTGCATGCGGATCCTGGAAAAAAATATACCTTGTCCTACTATTTGTCCGAATTTCCGTTCCGTCATCCCATTGTAGTCAATGGATTCGCAAAAAATGCGGAAGACATGCTAAGATCATCCGCATGTCATCCGCATTTGCGGATACGTGGACAGGAAATAAAAAATAAAAAGGCCTGTGCCATGTGCTTTCAGTACGAAGGAAAGCTGTATACTGTCTGCTCTGCTGAGTGTCTCCTTAGTGAAAAATCGTCCAAAAAAATGGCATATGAGGTATAAAATCATCATGATCCAGGAGCGCCTAACAAGGAAGGAACAATATCAAAACCGTGCATTGAAGGACCGCTGTTGGGAGGAAATAGTGAAAGGATTGATGATAAAATTAGTGAGTATTATATATTATAATATGTAATGTGCAAATTTTGGGTACAGATTCAGACATAAGGTCCGTTTTTTTGTGTCCCATCTGTCCTGGAACACCATAGACAAGTGTACATTTGAGTGTCAGTGATATTTGGGGGCTCATTTGAACATTTTCTATGCTGCTTCTGGACATGGACAATCACAGCGATTTGTAGATCAGAGATGTTCAACCTGCAGACCTCCAGTTGTTGTAAAACTACTACTCCCACCATGCCCTTCTGTAGGCTGATAGCTGTTGGCTATCCGGCAATGATGGGTGTAGTAGTTTTGCAAAAGCTGGAGGAACACAGGTTGAGCATCCCTGGTTAAGATTTTATTGTACAAGGCCTAGTCTTTATTGCTTTGTAAACATTGGTTTTTCCTTGTGTGCAATGCATTAAAACCTGAAGTTGCATAGCAACCGAGGTCTAAATTATTCTCAAATCCATTAACTCCTTTATATAGCATACATCTAAATTTTTGGTATAAAATTTAATTTTAATATAGTCGTGTGTGATAGTATTGGTTATTGCTGGCCAACATGCAGCTATCCAGCAGTTGTAAAACTACTACTCCCACCATGCCCTTCTGTAGGCTGATAGCTGTAGGCTATCCGGCAATGATGGGAGTAGTCGTTTTAACCAGCAGGAGAGCCGCAGGTTGGACATATGTGGTATAGGCGCTGATAGGGTCATATGGATTTTGTTCTTTATTCAGATGGCTCATCGATGCATTATAGCAAAATTGCATTTGATTGATTGTGGCAGCTGCAAGGATTGTTCTAGTCTCTTATAAAATTATTAATATCTCAAGCTACGCAGTGGCGATGGGTCATTAAAGAAAAAAACATATTTATATACACGTCAACTGGATTTTTTAACATCCATTATGAATTTAAAGAGGACCTTTCACCAGAATAAAACTTCTAAACGAGAGGCTTTTTTCTCTCTCAGGCTATGAGCTGAGCGCTGCGATTGGCCAGTGCTACAGCATGGGAGAAGGAGATGCCGGCAGGTTCCACTGGGTGGAGCCTAACTATGAAGATACCGGAGGCTATAACGGGAGAACGGAGCGGCGCCCGGGGATAACAGTAAGTGCAGGGAGATCCCTGGGCGTCGCTCTACATGTCTGTATAGTTAGTTTATATGTTTTATTCTGGTGAAAGGTCCTCTTTAAGGAGGTAAGAGTTTTTATTTTTCAGTTATATCCAATATAATAACATTTCTGTGTGATAGCGCTGTGTCCATGTGTGTGTACCCAGTTTTGCACTGATCATGCATGGCGGGCGACCTATACGGACATAGCGCTTCAGACAGGCCTTCTTCAGATATCAATAAATTGAGCAGTTATTTTCATCTGTTTTTGTGAGCCAAAACCTGGAGTGGAGGATACTCAGAGATTAGGAATAATAAAAATAACTGTACCTGTTCTGAGTTTTTAACCCACAACTGGTTTTGGCTCAATATAGAAATATGTGATCAAAAAACTGATATGTGAACAGGGCCACACAAGTTCAATAGCAGGGTGTCAGCAGCCTGACTACCCATATATACCACAAAGCCCCTATAGCAGTTATGTCCAACCTGCACCACTGCAACTGCAGGAAAACTACAGGGTGGGCCATTTATATGGATACACCTTAATAAAATGGGAATGGTTGGTGATATTAACTTCCTGTTTGTGGCACATTAGTATATGTAAGGGGGGAATGTTTGGGTGGTGACCATGGCGGCCATTTTGAAGTCGGACATTTTGAATCCAACTTTTGTTTTTTCAATAGGAAGAGGGTCATGTGACAAATCAAACTTATTGGGAATTTCACAAGAAAAAACAATGGTGTGCTTGGTTTTAACGTAACTTTATTCTTTCATGAGTTATTTACAAGTTTCTGACCACTTATAAAATGTGTTCAATATGCTGCCCATTGTGTTGGATTGTTAATGCAACCCTCTTCTCCCACTCTTCACACACTGATAGCAACACCGCAGGAGAAATGCTAGCACAGGCTTCCAGTATCCGTAGTTTCAGGTGCTGCACAACTCATATCTTCACAGCATATGCTTTATTAAGACGTAATTATAAATGAGGTATTAGAAGGTATTTTCACCCAAAATTTGGATTTTACAAAATACCTCAGCCCGCAAGCCCACGTCAAGGGTCCTCATTCTCTTGTGAGTCCCTAATTTAAACTAACAACAGGGGATTCTATGCCACAACAATGCCCCTTCAGGGCTGCAGAAGAAGTCGGCATAGAGTTCCTGAACAGCTAGTCCAGCTGTTCCAGGTCATCCTGGCCGGTTCAGGTCTAAACTGACAGGAGATGTCATTTAGGCCCAATTCTGCATCTGTGGAGGCATCGTGGATCCTGATGAAGTTGTGTAGTAATACACAAGCCTGTATCACCAGGGTGGCATTCTCTGGATTCATCTGTATAGATGACAAGAATACTCTCCACTTAGTGGACAGTATTCCGAAATCCCACTCCACAGACCGATGGGCGCAAGTCAATCGATAGTTGAAGACGCGCTTCCTGTCATCCAGATCGCGTCTAGGGAAGGGCCGCATCATGTGGGGTGACAATGTGAATCCTTTGTCTGCCACGATCACAAATGGAGCCAGCGGACGTGCAGATCCGGGTAGTCTACTGGGCTCAGGCAGAGCGTCTAAAGTGCTCCCATAGGCCCCGATATCCATAATTACAAACCTGTTGTTACTGTCAGCAAGGGCCATCAGCACTACAGAAAAAAATATTGTTTGTAATTGAAGTATCGGGACCCTGAGTGAGGCAGCTTCTTTATACACATATGCTTACCGTCCAGTGTCACAATGCAGTTCGGAAACTGTGCAGATTGGTAAAATCCCTCGGCGATACGTAGCCAATCTTCCGCCTTAGGCGTGGGCATCACCGCTTCTCTGAGACGTTGCCATATAACTTTGCAGGTATGGCACACAATCCCAGAGATTGTAGAGATTCCAAAGAGAAACTCAAAATGCAAGGAAGCAAATGAGTTCCCAGTAGCAAGGAATCTCAAAAAAAAAGAAAAGAAAAGAAAGAGTATTTAGTTTTCTAACAATCATTTTCATATATTATTAAGCAATATATGGTGTTTCACATGGGAAAAATTTACTTACCTCAAGGTGCCGCATACTAGTGTCCCGGAAACTGAGGTCAGGGTGAAGAGAGACCAGGAGATGGTCGAATGTTTCCATGGACATCCGGCAGAAAGTTTTGAACTTATTGGGGTCCTGTCGCAGATCATTAAACAAGGTGTGGAATTGTCCTTTCTGTAGGCGCTGAGCAACTATCGGATGGACCCACTGCCGTCTCCTCTTCCTCCCTGGTTCTTCGTCCAGCATTGCTGATTGCCATCTGAATCGCAGAGAAAAAAGCCAGTGGAGTAGTACATTATCCATTCTGCCATGATGATCACTGAGAAAACTGTAGACAACTATGCCAGCCAAGCAGAGGTTTCTTACACAGCTCCAAACAACACCAAAAGCACATTAAAATGGTACCTGTACTAGCACATGTCCTCTGTTTTAACCCTCTATTTTGCCCAAAAAGTTTTTTTTTTTTAAACCCAGAACATCTGATTAAAGTTTCTTTCCTATTCTCTCCCTCACAGCAGCAGCATCCTATCCCTACACTAAGCACAGCAGAGTGACGTGCAGCACTACGTGACTCCAGCTTATATAGAGGCTGGGTCACATGCTGCACTGGCCATTCACAGCCATGCCATTAGTAGGCATGGCTGTGATGGCTTCTAAGGGCACAGAATTAAGCGCTTGTTGATTGGCTGCTCTGCAGCCTTTCAAAAAGCAGCAATAAATCGCAGAACACCGAACCTGAACCCAAACTTTTACTGAAATGTTCGGGTTCGGGTCCGGGGTCCAAAAATCCTAAAGTTCGGTACGAACCCGAACTTTACAGTTTGTGTTTGCTCAACCCTAGTCTTTTGTATATGTAGAAAATGTTTCAGCTCATGCAAAACAGGAGCAAAACCAAAAGTGTTGCGTTTATATTTTATTATTATTTTATTCAGTGGGTTGAAATGGTTATACTTTTTCAGCATAAAATCCCTTTTGTGTTAAAAATAAATGATATTTTGCATTGCCGTATACTAAAGGGGGCTGTGTGGGAGCTTATTTATTGCGGGACGAGCTGTAGATTTTATTGGTATTATTTTGGGGGTACATATAACTTTTTGATCACTAGTTATAAATTTTTTGTGCAGATGAGGTGACAAAAATAGCAATTCCCTAATTGTTTTTGACATTATCTTTTTACAGAGTTCACCGCGTGGGAATAGTAACATGACATTTTTATAGATCAGGGTGTTACTTTTTTTACTTTTTTTTATTACATAGAAATTAATGGATATGGGAAAAGACAATTTTTTATTTTTTTTTATAAAAAAATTATTCATTTATTAATTTTTTTTCTACTTTTTTTCTACTTTTTTTTTTTTTTATTAAGACTCAATTGGATCTTGAAGATCCAGTGGGCCTGATGGCTATACAGTGCACTGCAATAGTCATCTATTGCAATGCACTATATTGTCAGTGTTACATTTACAGTGGGATGCAAAAGTTTGGGCAACCTTGTTAATCGTCATGATTTTCCTGTATAAATCGTTGGTTGTTACGATAAAAAATGTCAGTTAAATATATCATATAGGAGATACACACAGTGATATTTGAGAAGTGAAATGAAGTTTATTGGATTTACAGAAAGTGTGCTATAATTGTTTAAACAAAATTAGGCAGGTGCATAAATTTGGGCACTGTTGTCATTTTATTGATTCCAAAACCTTTAGAACTAATTATTGGAACTCAAATTGGCTTGGTAAGCTCAGTGACCCCTGACCTACATACACAGGTGAATCCAATTATGAGAAAGAGTATTAAAGGGGGTCAATTATAAGTTTCCCTCCTCTTTTAATTTTCTCTGAAGAGTAGCAACATGGCGGTCTCAAAACAACTCTCAAATGACCTGAAGACAAATATTGTTCACCATCATGGTTTAGGGGAAAGATACAGAAAGCTGTCTCAGAGATTTCAGCTGTCTGTTTCCACAGTTAGGAACATATTGAGGAAATGGAAGACCACAGGCTCAGGTCAAGTTAAGGCTCGAAGTGGCAGACCAAGAAAAATCTCGGATAGACAGAAGCGACGAATGGTGAGAACAGTCAGAGTCAACCCACAGACCAGCACCATAAACCTACAACATCATCTTGCTGCAGATGGAGTCACTGTGCATCGTTCAACCATTCGGTGCACTTTACACAAGGAGATGCTGTATGCGAGAGTGATGCAGAGGAAGCCTTTTCTCCGCCCACAGCACAAAACGTGCCGCTTGAGGTGGGCTAAAGCACATTTGGACAAGCCAGCTTCATTTTGGAATATGGTGCTGTGGACTGATGAAACTAAAATTGAGTTATTTGGCCATAACAAGGGGCGCTATGCATGGAGGAAAAAGAACACAGCATTCCAAGAAAAACTTGCTACCTACAGTAAAATATGGTGGTGGTTCCATCATGCTGTGGGGCTGTGTGGCCAGTGCAGGGACTGGGAATCTTGTCAAAGTTGAGGGACGCATGGATTCCACTCAGTATCAGCAGATTCTGGAGACCAATGTCCAGGAATCAGTGACAAAGCTGAAGCTGCGCCGGGGCTGGATCTTTCAACAAGACAACGACCCTAAACACTGCTCAAAATCCACTAAGGCATTTATGCAGAGGAACAAGTACAACGTTCTGGAAGGGCCATCTCAATCCCCAGACCTGAATATAATTGAAAATCTGTGGTGTGACTTAAAGAGAGCTGTCCATGCTCGGAAGCCATCAAACCTGAATTACCTAAAGATGTTTTGTAAAGAGGACTGGTCCAAAATACCTTCAACCAGAATCCAGACTCTCATTGGAACTTACAGAAAGCGTTTAGAGGCTGTAATTTCTGCAAAAGGAGGATCTACTAAATATTGATTTCATTTTATTTTTGTGGTGCCTAAATTTATGCACCTGCCTAATTTTGTTTAAACAATTATAGCACACGTTCTGTAAATCCAACAAACTTCATTTCACTTCTCAAATATCACTGTGTGTGTCTCCTATATGATATATTTAACAGACATTTTTTATCGTAACAACCAACGATTTATACAGGAAAATCATGACGATTAACAAGGTTGCCCAAACTTTCGCATCCCACTGTACACTAAGCCTGATCCGACCCTCAGAATCTGATCAGGCTTAGGCCTCTTTCACACTTGCGTTGTCCGGATCCGTCATGTACTCCATTTGCCGGAATTGCACGTCGGATCCGGAAAAATGCAAGTGAACTGAAAGCATTTGAAGACGGATCAGTCTTCAAAATGCGTTCAGTGTTACTATGGCAGCCGGGACGCTTTTAAAGTCCTGGTTGCCATAGTAGTAGTGGGGAGCGGGGGAGCAGTATACTTACCGTCCGTGCGGCTCCCGGGGCGCTCCAGAATGACGTCAGAGCGCCCCATGCGCATGGATGACGTGATCCATGCGATCATGTGATCCATGCTCACGGGGCGCCCTGACGTCACTCTGAAGCGCCCGGGAGCTGCACGGACAGTAAGTATACTGCTCGCCCGCTCCCCACTACAATTTAACATGGCAAACAGGACTTTAGCGTCCTGGGAGCCATGGTAACCATTCAGAAAAAGCTAAACGTCGGATCCGGTAATGAGCCGAAACAACGTTTAGCTTAAGGCCGGATCCGGATTAATGCCTTTCAATAGGCATTAATTCCGGATCCGGCCTTGCGGCAAGTGTTCAGGATTTTTGGCCGGAGCAAAAAGCGCAGCATGCTGCGGTATTTTCTCCGGCCAAAAAACGTTTTGGTCCGGAACTGAAGACATCCTGATGCATCCTGAACGGATTTCTCTCCATTCAGAATGCATTAGGATAAAACTGATCAGGATTCTACCGGCATAGAACACCGACGACGGAACTCTATGCCGGAACAGAACAACGCAAGTGTGAAAGAGCCCTTAGGTACATTGCATGGCAAGGTGTCCAGTTTCCATGGTAACCATTGGGCCACTGCCATTGCAGCAGAAGCGTCCTGATGGAATCTAGAGGGAGCTTCCTCCGTTTCAACCCCATGAATGCCACGGGTGGCTACTGACCGCACCATCAATGAAGTTAAATGGCTGAGATCAGTGCCAGCACCGTTACAGCTGACACTCTCTACTGATGGCAGCGGCTCCGTTCCTGAGCCCCTGCCATCACTGGATGGACGGAAAAGCAGGCTGCAGGGGCATCTGGGGACAATGGCAGCATATGGGGGACAGTGAAAACAACATTGCGGGCATGGGGGAACAGTAGTGGT
Source organism: Bufo gargarizans (assembly GCF_014858855.1). Lineage (NCBI taxonomy): Eukaryota > Metazoa > Chordata > Amphibia > Anura > Bufonidae > Bufo > Bufo gargarizans. The sequence continues at coordinate 162,587,293 of NC_058087.1, forward strand.
TATGGCTGATATCAGACTGTGTGGAGATCACAACCTAAAAGCAGGATTTTAACACTGAAGAGCTCGGTGTTTAGTCTGCAATCACCGGAAAGGGACCACTCTGATTGTTCCCTTGACGGCTTCTCCTGTGTCTCTGCTCTCACAGTTCACAACCCCCACCAATATATAGGTTATCCATCCTCCTCCCTCCAGCACCATAAAAATACCACCACACACTGCACCCACCCTTCTCATCACCACCGGCCACCTGCCCCCCCCCCACCCCCCCTTCATTATATTACCACCACCTTCATTATATTACCCTCACAGCCATATTCCATTATATTCATTATATTACCACCACCTTCATTATATTACCCCCACAGCCATATTCCAATACAACATATTACACCACATTGCACTGCACTATATTTTTTTTGGACCCCCCCCCCCAACCTGCCATCTGCCATATTCCCTCGTCCCCCCTCAGTTCTATCACCACACACACAGACATCATCATGCCCCTTTGCTCAGTGTCCGTCTTCTCATTTGTTGTGTTTTTATTCCCACAGCCATCTGGCCAGTCTCTCTGCTGACGCCCGATTAAGGTAACACCCCCCCCCCCACTACTACATTCCACCAAATACCGTCATAACACACACACCACCTTCCCAATACCGCACTAGGGACACCAGCTTTCACACGCTATATACATTCACTCATCCCATAACCACAGTCCTCCTGAAACACACTTGAGCACACAATCTTTTATGCCAGCAGAATTAGTAGACACACCTGGGCCCAAAAGTGACCTTATACGCGGACCACTGAATACTTACCGACTTCCTTCGTTTTTAATCAACTGCTGTTGTTACTGACATTTGCATTTTTATTTATCTCTGCAAACTACAGATCCTATTATTGTTTTTATCATCATTATTATATATATATATTTTTTTTTTGTATATAATTATGCACATTTTAACGCTTAAATGCACGCGCACAAACTCTCTAAATATTCTACTGTTTAATGCATGTCCACACCCATCTAACCAGGTGGGGATATATCTTTTGCCTCCGGCATTTTTTTCTTTTATACCCTTGTTTTAGACTTGATAAAGGAGTTATAAACTCCGAAACGCGTTGTCTACTGAACAATAAAAATAGCTATTTCACCAAAGTCCGCTGACTGAGGTCGTCCTTTTGTGCACCAAACAAATACCCTACTGTGTGCATTCGCACACAAACCAGCAACTTCTTCCTTCACAGTCCCTAGGAGTCCTTGGCAACTCCACCCTAAGGGACCGAACGGGTATTGGCAGCACCGACCCTCCCCCAAAAAAATATAAAAAAAATATACAATGCCCCCTTATTTCTCCACGTGTACCTACCTCCACGGACGTTGTGCTCCAACCAGCACAACACCAAAAGGTGAGCACACTTCGACCATTACGCAAAACAACACAACCGCTACCCACCACCCTATGAGCGCCTCTCCCTTCTCTTTTCTCTCTCGCCAAATTAGTGATTTAAAGTGAACTTAACATGACAAATTAAAGAGGCTTTCCGGGTGTTTAATACTGATTACCTATTCTCAGGTAATCATGGGTGGCACTGCATCCTCACAGCTTTCAAAACCCAGTGGCAACCATTGGATAGAGGCTGTGTATGGCACGGTATTTCAACTCAATCCAATTAAGTGGACTGGGACTGAGCTTCCCCTAGGCCAGTAATGGCTAACGCTCAGCACTCAAGCTATGGTAAAACCACAAATCCCAGCATGCTCAATTCATTTCTGTGGAATTCTAAGAACAGCCAAGCAAGTGTACATCTTGGGAGTCATAGTTTTACCACAGCTGGAGTTCCAGAAGTTAGCCATCACAGATCTAGGCCATGTGATGTCACATCGCCTAAGAAGAGACTGCAACTCTAACCAGAGCACAGTAGTCTCTTGAAATGACTGATCAATAGTGAGGTTTTTGAGAGTTAGAGCCCTACTAGTCTGATAATGATGAACTATCTTGAGGATTTCATCAATATTAAACACACAGACAACAGATTTAAACCCCTGAAGTGCCTTCACAGTAAAGTGCACTGGCCTTGGCTCACTATCCTCTGTGCACTGTACATGTCCCAGATGCCTCTGTAGTACCCCGACTTGGGGATACTACTACAGTATTTGTAATTACTGCATTTTATATGTAATGTTATGTATTTTACATGTTGTGGCTGTGTGTTCCAGCAGAGGAGGTAATGATTGACAAGAACAGGGTAAACCATCCTTGAGAGGTCCTGTTCTGATAATGGTGGAGTTAGAAAGCAGCTCTTAGAGTACCCACTCCCATGAACTGTATCTTTTCTCCTTTTTTCAAGGAAGTTCAGGAACCAGCTACCCTTCTCCTACAACAATAACAGTCTCAAGCGAAACCTTGAGATTCCAGACAGCAGAGTGATCAGCGGGATAGCTTTACAGACACTACTACAAGATGAAGGATAACAGCTCAGAAATTATCTCCTACCTAACAACCACTAGGCCAGTATTATCTAAGTGCAGAATTGCAGCCATCCAACCAACCACCATACTCCTCATCTGGTGCCAGAGACCACACTTTGGGGCACATTTATTAAGATTAGAGATGAGCAAATTTTTCCAAAATTTGATTCGGCCGGTCTGCCAAATTTTTGGGAAAAATTAGCTTTGATCCGAAATTATTTGTGGCGAATCACGTTAAAAACTGCTATTTCCGGGCTGCAGAGATCCTTTATAGTGGTGTGGAACACTGTGCCTTGCAGTAACACGCATAGGGAGTCTGCTTTGGTAGTGAAACAATACTGTGATTCAGTATGACAAGGTGTCGCTCTTAGAATCACTGCATACTTCACTTATTTGGGCAGTCACAGGGCCAAAACTGATTAAATATCAACTCAGCCTTACAGGTAGATGTTAGCGTCAAGAAGAAGCACACTCTTTTTACACTCTCGTCAGTTGATTCCGCATAGATGTCTACAGAACCTGTTCTATTAAATGCTTATAAAAGAAGAGACCCCCCTGAAAAAGTTGAGAGGGTGTCAGCAGTAAGTTTGTGTTGACATCATTGATTATTTTGCCCTTCCTCTGATCCGCGAGAACATAAACCCCTCAAAAAACTGATCCTGTCTGTTGAGCATTTGCCTTCACTCGGTCAGCATTTGGTCAGTAATCCATCAGTATTGCTAATGCCAAAAAAACTGTAGTTGATCTAAAACAGAGATGACACATGAACCGAATATTTGAATGTCTTCTGTGTTTTCTACCCACTCCTGCTTTTGACTACCAAATCATAAGCCAATTCTGATGAAACCATACAGGCTTTAAAGCTGCTACACAGACAGGATCAGAAGAAGTGTCAAATAAATGATTATGTCAGCCAGGCCGAAAGCCAAAATAGTAGACCAGTCATGAAGTGGGGATGGTGGGAACAGCATGAGAAGTCCACAGAGTGGACCTATGACATAGTGGTGAGGTGGAATCAGCATGAGGAGACCACAGAGTGGCCCAATGAAAGGTTCTGGAGGTGGAAGCAATATGAGGAGGCCACCGAGTGGTACAATGGCAAAGTCTGTAGGTGCCGGCAGCAGCATTAGGAGAAGGCCACAGAGTAGCACAATGACTGGAGGTGCGGAACGTATGAGGAGACTACCAAATGGCACAATGGCCAAGTCTGTAGGTGGCGACATCATGAGGAGACCACAGAGTGGCACAATGACCATGTGTGGAGGTGGAAGCAGCATGAGTAGGCCACAGAGTGGCACAATGACAGAGTCTGAAGGTGGAAGCAGCCTGAGTAGTGCTATGTTTTTATTATAGTATTGTATTTTGCTGTTCACACTATGCAATTGTCTTCCAGCCAAGGTATTGGAGCCCGAGTGTGGAGGCTGCAGGTCATGTCTCAGAGATTAAATTGAAGGCAAGAGTTAACCTGGCAGGAAACCTGAGCTAATTGTGAAGAGCACCTGAAATCTAAGGTGTATATAGGTAACAGGTGTTATCATGATGGAGTGACCAATGGAGTAGTTTCTTCTCTCCCCTCGTTTTCTGACAGGAAGGGTTAGCACACATTTGAATACAGCTCTCCAACATGATACATTGTTACGACTAAGGTCGAAATGTCTGAAACGCGTTAACGATCACTGCATACAATGTGGATGTGTCTGCTGTTATATATTGCAATAAAGGAGAAGTTTTAAGAGGATTTTCATTCCATTCTGAAGCAGTTTTTCTTCATTTTGCATTGCTGTACCTGGGACTCACACAAGGCATCAGAATAAGGGAGGAACAAAGACCAGATAGGTGAGCTGGAAACGTATGTGTGAAATTCAAATGAAGTGTTGATTCCGTGCTACACCGCTCTTCCCCGGTTTATGATACTTACGAATTGCCTCTTTTGTTCCGATGCTAATCCATATTGCAGACCTCCACTGAATTGTATGCATGTGTGCCTGCCACAATATGGCCTTTTCTAATACGCCGGACCGTCAGTCTAAGGCAGACTTGGTCTTTTCCATGGAGGATCTAACTGCTATGAAAGACCTAGATCTCAAAAGCAAAATGACCAGTTTGGAAAGACTATTATCTCAAGAGGCCCGTTTATGGTGGGATTATACTACCCTGGTAAAATACACTGAAAAGTCAATGATCCCACGTGGACTTAGGATAAAGAAAATACCAACAACTATTTTTTCAGATACATTTGTGACGAAATGGAACAATATTCTATCTCAATGCTCATTGGAACTAATGGGACTAATCATTCAACATGAAAATGAGAAACTGCTTGCCTTACAATCTGAAATACAGATATGCAGAGAATCCCTTGCTGCCTACGATAAATGCACAGAATTTTCAAACATAGAACAAAAAATGCAAATGTCGATTAAACAGCTAGAGGATAATATTATGCAAATAAAACTTACTAAATTTCAGCGAGATCTTCATGATTACGCCAAAGACCAAGTTTATGAATGGGGGAGATAGGAAAACCTGTGCTCTACACCAAAATCTATCCTAAAGAATCGAAAGCTAAATATATTACCGAGAAAATGACTGAGAGTTAGTTTTTCATCTGAGGTGGATATCTCAGATTGTCCGGAAACTACACAGGAGTCCATAGGGGAGGTCTCTGTTTCCCCCCAGGAGCTTGGCAGCGAATCGATGAAGCCGTCCTATTATAAAAGAAATAAAATCAACATGGACAAAACTAGTGCTGATAATGCTGCAAAAAAACTAAGAAAAAGAGCAGGACGGAAACACAGGAAAGCTGCACCAGAGGTCTACTCGGCTTCAGATGAAACAAAAGTGAAAAATGTTATCAATAATGACTATTCAAATGTATTGAATTTATGTAATATAGAATTGAGTTAGGAACAGGAGTATATATTATCGCTGGGCCTAAATTTTGCACCTACTGCAGAATTTGATATTTTTAATACTATTTTGGATGTTAACAAATTTGTTCGTAATTTGACGGTTTCCAGGCATTTCCATGATGTCCCTGATCCTGCTGATCCCCAGCTGAAACAAGAAATAACTGAAGAAAATATGTACAAGGATCTTATGTTCAAAGAACAATTGTCACTGTGTTGTCTTGCGGGGCTTCAGCATGAGCAGGGAACCTTGGAGATGGTCGAAATAGGCAAAAAAACAGAAAACACGTAATCCCGATTTTTACCCCATAATGTCACGTACTACCAGTATGGATATATTCCAGGAGGTCCTAGAAAGGGAGCTTAGGAGACTGCAGAAGGAGACAAATGATGCCAGAACTCTGGATAATTTGACTCGTTCTTAGATCCAGGCATTATCAGAACTGCAAACATCTGAGGAAGTTGTAATCAAAATGGCAGACAAGGGGGGGGGGGGACCGTGGTTGTTCTGGATAGGGACATGTATAATAAGCAAATGTTGGATATGTTATCTGATGCATCCACGTACAGAAAATTTGCAAAAGAACCTCTGATAGATTTTAATAGCAAATATCTGGCGTTATTACATAAAGGCCGGAATATGGGTGTCTTTGAGGACGCCGAATACAGGTATCTGTGAGTGGATGCACCAGTGACACCAATAATGCATGCTTTGCCCAAAGTGCATAAACAGATCTACCCTCCCCCTTGCGGCCAATAGTATGAGGAATAGGGTCCCTGACAGAGCACCTGGGCAATTGGCTAGATAATATTCTGCAACCAATGGTCAGGTGTGTACCAGGGTTCCTAAGGGATACAGCAGATGTCCTGAGGGCTATGTACAATCTAGACATAATACAAATGGGTTACTGCAGATGTCGTAGAGTTATTTCCATCCATCCCCCACAGAGTTGCATTACTGGCCATGGAGTTTCATCTCCATAAATACACAGGACATAATGATGACTTTATTGATTATGTATGCAAAATCACTGAATTTTTGTTGGTACACAACTACTTCATGTTTGATTTTGTTTGATGGAGTGTATTATCTCCAGACACGTGGAGTGTCAATGGGGGTGAAATTTTCGCCCTCATTGGCAAATTTAACTATGGCCTATTGGGAATAAAAATATATTTACAATCTAAATAATCCATTTGGCTCTGGATTGGTCTGGTATGGCAGATACATTGATGACCTGCTCCTTATATGGGCTGTCGATGTGTCTGCCGTACCGGACCTCCAGGGCTACTTAAATGATAATGGATATAATCTGCGCTTCACGTGTACTGTAGAGAATACAAGTATTAATTTTCTGGATTTGACATTAACTGGCTATCCAGGTGAAATAGTGCACACGCAAACTTTAGGGAAGGAAATAGCTGGTAATTCAATCCTTAATGCAAAGAGTCATCACCCATTGCATGTCATTAAAGCAATCTGAGAAACTGCAGCTCCACATCTTCTTTTGAGGAAGAATGTTAATTGATTGACAACAGATAAAAAAAATAGGAATTATCCAGATTGGATGCTCCAGAGAGGCAAAAATATAGCATTACAGAGAACGAGATTTAACCGCCTCCCGACCGCTGAACGCACGGATGCGTCCGGGAGGCGGTTGATTCATTCCTCCTGGACGCATCCGTGTGTCCTCTCGCGAGACGTGAGATTTCGGACTGAGCCGGCCCGCGCATGCGCATCGCAACACTTTAGCCCCAGATCACCCCCCTGCACCCCAATTAACCCCTTGATCACCCCTTTTTGCCCCTGTCAATCACTAGTGAAAGGGAAAAAAGTGATCAGTGTAAACTGTCACATTTTTTTTTTCACTGGTATTGATGGTTAGGTTTTAGGATAGTTTAGGCCCCTTGGTTAGGTAGTTTAGCGATCGGTTAGCGCCCAGCCCACCGCACTGCAGTCACTTATTCGCTGATTAGCGTATCGCTAATCAGCATTTGTACTTTTATAGTATCTGTAAGTGATCAAAACTGATCACAGTCATATCTATAATAGTATTAGTGTCACCTTAGTTCGCCCTCCACCCAAAACGCAGTGTTTGCCCGATCAGGCCTGATCGGTCGCCCACACGTGCGTTCACCCACGCCCGCCCCGCCGCAGTGACAAAAAATTTCTGCGGCGATAAAAAAATCTGTTTTGATATTTTTTATCAACCGCAGCGGCCTCCGGTACTTCGCTAGCCTCCCATTTGTAAGACAGGCTTGCTTTTTTTCTTGGGTAGTCTCAGGGAATACCCCTAAATTTAGTTGCCCAAATGTCAAACAGGGGGTATTCTTCTGAAGAGGCCTACAGGCTTCTGACCCAGTCGGATGAGGAATGGGAACCCTCATCTGATGAATCTAGCGGGTCAGAATATGAACCTGTAGAAAGCAGTGGCAGTCTGACTCAAAGTTCGGATGAGGAGGTTGAGGTCCCTGATACCACCAGGCGTACCCGGCCCCGTGTCGCTAGACCGCAGGTTGCGCAGGATCCGCTTCAAGGGCAGCAGAGTGGGGCTGGCGCTGTCGGATTACGTGGTGAGGCATACACCAGCAGCGCAGCCCTACCTGGACCTAGTACCAGCACTGCTGTACAACATGGTGAAGTGGCGAGCACCAGAAGGGCAGTTGAAGCTGTTATGGTGGCACATGCATTAGTTACCCCGTCGCAGCCACCGCAAAGACGGGCCCATAGACCCCCTAGAATCCCTGAGGTGCTAGCAAACCCTGATTGGCAGTCCTCAACTTCAGCCGCACCTGTAGTTTCCCCTTTCACCGCCCAGTCTGGAGTTCGGGTTGAGACAGCTCAGATCGGTTCGGCACTGGGATTTTTTGAGCTGTTCTTGACTGCGGAGCTCTGGGACTTAGTTGTGGCAGAAACAAATCGGTATGACAGACAATTTATAACCGCCAACCCGGGAAGCTTTTATGCCCAGCCTTTCCGGTGGAAACCAGTCCAAGTTTCCGAAATTTAAATTTTTCTGGGCCTTCTCCTCAACATGGGTCTAACTAAAAAGCATAAATTGCGGTCATATTGGTCCACGAACCCAATTCATCACATGCCCATGTTCTCTGCTGCTATGTCTAGGAAACGATTTGAGACCATCCTGCGTTTCCTGCACTTTAGCGACAACACCACCTCCCGTCCCAGAGGCTACCCAGCTTTTGACCGGCTCCACAAAATTCGGCCCCTCATAGACCACTTCAACCAGAAATTTGCAGATTTGTATACCCCAGAGCAAAACATCTGCGTAGACGAGTCCCTAATACATTTTACCAGGCGCCTTGGCTTCAAACAATACATCCCAAGCAAGCTCGCCCGGTATGGGGTCAAATTGTATAAGCTCTGTGAAAGAGCCACAGGCTATACCCACAAATTTTGTGTCTATGAAGGAAAAGATCAGACCCTGGAGCCGGTCAGTTGCCTTGACTACCTGGCGAGCAGTGGGAAGACAGTCTGGGACTTGGTGTCACCCTTATTTGGCAAGGGGTACCATCTTTATGTGGACAATTTCTACACAAGTGTGGCCCTCTTCAGGCATTTGTTTCTAAAACAGATTGGCTGCTGTGGCACCGCGCGAACTAGTCGCGCGGGATTCCCCCAACGGCTCGTTACCACCCGTCTTGCAAGGGGGGAGAGGGCTGCCTTGTGTAACCAAGAACTGCTCGCGTTGAAATGGAGAGACAAGCGTGACGTTTACATGCTCTCCTCCATTCACACAGACACGACAATCCAAATTGAGCGAGCAACCCGTGTCATTGAAAAGCCCCTCTCAGTCCACGACTATAACCTTCACATGGGAGGGGTGGACTTCAATGACCAGATGTTATCTCCGTATTTAGTGTCCCACCGCACCAGACGCTGGTATAAGAAGGTGTCTGTATATTTAATTCAATTGGCTCTGTATAATAGCTTTGTTCTCTACAGTAAGGCTGGGAGAACACGATCCTTCCTCAAATTTCAGCTAGAGATCATCGAGAACCTCCTGTACCCAGGAGGTTCCGTGGCCCCATCCACCAGTGTAGTTAGCCGTCTACACGAGCGACATTTCCCCAATGTTGTTGCTGGTACCTCAACCCAACCGTCACCCCGAAAAAAAATGTTGTGTCTGTAGCAGGAGTGGAATAAGGCGTGACACCCGCTATTTCTGTCCTGACTGCCCTGACCACCCTGCCCTATGCTTAGGGGAGTGTTTCCAGAAGTACCACACACAGGTACCCCTAGCATAGGGATCACATCTCACCAGGACAGGCACACAGGGCTATTAGGGCCAATTTACACACAGAGCTGCTGCAAACCTCTCCTTTCACCTAGGACAAAGTGCATAACGCACTTCGCCACATCTTTGGGCGATTTGCGCTTTGCACATTGTCCCATGGGGAAGGAGAGGTTTGTCCTATAAAGGTAAAAAACAAAAAAAAATCACCAGTAAGCAAAAAAGTTAACGTTCAGTTCAAAAAGTTAAAGTTTATATGTTCTGTTCAAAAGTTATTATATAGTTAATAAAATTATTGCGTTGCGGCCTGGTTTTTTCTTTTTTGTTTTGCTTTTTTTACCTTCCAGGTGGACCAACCGATCGACTAGCTGCAGCACTGATGTGCATTCTGACAGAAGCATTGCACTGCTGTCAGATTACACACAAGTTGGTGTATGCGGCGCTGCAAGACGAGATTTCTCCTCTGCAGTAAAAGATACGTTTGCCGAGGCATATGAGCTGAGGAGGTGGCGGTGTTCATATGCTTTGGCAAACACTTTGTATATAAAAAAATAAATAAAAATATCCTGGCAATGATTTATTCATCCACATCGATTGATGTGAATGGAGAAATCGGGTTTGCCAGGGCATACGAAGCTAAGTGGGTATGGATGTTGGGCGGAGCTCCTATGTCTTGGCAGACGCCTTTCCCCTCCTTTTTTTTTTTTGGGCAGAGATATTTTCATCCACATTGATCTATGTAAATGAAGAAATCTGTGCCGTTCATTTTTTTCTTTCAGCCCAGAGGCTGAACGGAAAAAAAAAATCTCATTACCTGTATGCTCAAAATAAGGAGAATAGCAGAAACTCCTAATGCTGGCCATACATGTAATGATTGCGGAGACCCTCAAATGCCAGGGCAGTACAAACACCCCACAAATGACCCCGTTTTGGAAAGAAGACACCCCAAGGTATTCGCTGAGGGGCATATTGAGTGCATGAAAGATTGAAATTTTTGTCCCAAGTTAGCGGAAAGTGAGACATTGTGAGAAAAAACAATAAAAAAATCAATTTCCGCTAACTTATGCCCAAAAAAAAATAAAAAATCTATGAACTCGCCAGGCCCCTCATTGAATACCTTGGGGTGTATTTTTTCCAAAATGGGGTCACATGTGGGGTATTTATACTGTCCTGGCTTTTTAGGGGCCCTAAAGCGTGAGAAGAAGTCTGGAATCCAAATGTCTAAAAATGCCCTCCTAAAAGGAATTTGGGCACCTTTGCGCAGTCTAGGCTGCAAAAAAGTGTCACGCATGTGGTATTGCCGTACTCAGGAGAAGTATACCCATGCTTGGTGAGAGAAATATCTTGGCAAAAGACAACATTTCCCATTTTTTTATACAAAGTTGGCATTTGACCAAGATTATCTCACCCTGAATGGGTATATGTAAAATGACACCCCAAAACACATTCCCCAACTTCTCCTGAGTACGGTGATACCACATGTGTGACACTTTTTTGCAGCCAAGGTGGGCAAAGGGGCACACATTCCAAAGAGCACCTTTCGGATTTCACAGGCCATTTTTTACAGATTTTGATTGCAAACTACTTCTCACGCATATGGGCCCCTAAAATGCCAGGGCAGTATAACTACCCCACAAGTGACCCCATTTTGGAAAGAAGACACCCCAAGGTATTCCGTGAGGGGCATGGCGAGTTCCTAGAATTTTTTATTTTTTGTCACAAGTTAGCGGAAAATGATGATTTTATTTTTTTTTTTTACAAAGTCTCATATTCCACTAACTTGCGACAAAAAATAAAAAATTCTAGGAACTCGCCATGCCCCTCACGGAATACCTTGGGGTGTCTTCTTTCCAAAATGGGGTCATTTGTGGGGTAGTTATACTGCCCTGGCATTTTAGGGGCCCATATGCGTGAGAAGTAGTTTGCAATCAAAATCTGTAAAAAATGGCCTGTGAAATCTGAAAGGTGCTCTTTGGAATGTGTGCCCCTTTTCCCACCTTGGCTGCAAAAAGGTGTCACACATGTGGTATCGCCGTACTCAGGAGAAGTTGGGGAATGTGTTTTGGGGTGTCATTTTACATATACCCATGCTGGGTGAGATAAATATCTTGGTCAAATGCCAACTTTGTATAAAAAAATGGGAAATGTTGTCTTTTGCCAAGATATTTCTCTCACCCAGCGTGGGTATATGTAAAATGACACCCCAAAACACATTCCCCAACTTCTCCTGAGTACGGCGATACCACATGTGTGACACTTTTTTGCAGCCTAGGTGGGCAAAGGGGCACACATTCCAAAGAGCACCTTTCGGATTTCACCATAATTTTCCGCTAACTTGTGACAAAAAATAAAAAGTTCTATGAACTCACTATGCCCATCAGCGAATACCTTAGGGTGTCTACTTTCCGAAATGTGGTCATTTGTGGGGTGTTTGTACGGTTGGGGCATTGTAGAACCTCAGGAAACATAACAGGTGCTCAGAAAGTCAGAGCTGCTTCAAAAAGCGGAAATTCACATTTTTGTACCATAGTTTGTAAACGCTATAACTTTTACCCAAGCCATTTTTATTTTTTTTGCCCAAACATTTTTTTTTTATCAAAGACATGTAGAAAAATAAATTTAGCGAAAAATTTATATATGGATGTTGTTTTTTTTGCAAAATTTTACAACTGAAAGTGAAAAATGTCATTTTTTTGCAAAAAAAATGTTAAATTTTGATTAATAACAAAAAAAGTAAAAATGTCAGCAGCAATGAAATACCACCAAATGAAAGCTCTATTAGTGAGAAGAAAAGGAGGTAAAATTCATTTGGGTGGTAAGTTGCATGACCAAGCAATAAACGGTGAAAGGAGTGTAGTGCAGAAGTGTAAAAAGTGGCCTGGTCATTAAGGGGGTGTCCGCTAGGGGGGGGTTGAAGTGGTTAATATGCTCTTTGGTCGTACTGACAGTCAAAAACAGGGTAAAAAAAATTTGTATGATGATCTGATATTATATGATGCGCTGAAATCTGGATGCCATATAGTTCCAAGGAGGGCTCCAACCTTGTCTAACACCCTGCTGCCTTCTCTATTTTCATCTAAAAAGAATATTAAAATTATGGGAAGTAGCTGGTTGAGTTACAGGGGATTCACCAAATGTGGTAGCAACCCTTGTAAAACGTGCAACTATGTTATTTCAACTAAAAATTTTCAGAATTTTGACCATTCTTCTACATTTTCTATCAAAAGCTATATTAATTGTAATACTACTGGTGTGGTGTACGTCATCCGTTGCGTAGAATGTGACCTAATGTTTGTGGGAAGCACTATACGTAAACTTAAAAACAGGATATTAGAACATCTTAATTATATTACAAATCCCACTGCTTTAAATATTTCCAATGTAGCTAGACAGTTCATTCAGGTAGGACAAAGGCTTTCTGTGCCTTTGTGGTGGAAAAGGTTTCTGCACCATTGCGAGGTAGAGACCACCGTAAAAAAAAAAAAAATCCTCCTTGATGAGGCATAATGGATTTTAAGGCTCAATACCAGGGTTCCTACGGGCTTGAACTTGAAAAAAGAACTCATGTATGTATACCAATGATTTGAAATAATTGCAAGAGAATTTGTTCCAAATTGGTTATATGGATCCACATGTGATTTTATATGGTGTAGACTTAGGCCATTGAAGGGTTAGTTACTATGTTTTGTATTATAGTATTGTATGTTGCTGTTCACACTATGTGATTGTTTTCCAGCCAAGGTATTGGAGCCCGAGTGTGGAGGCTGCAGGTCATGTCTCAGAGATTAAGTTGAAGGCAAGAGTTAACCTGGCAGGAAACCTGAGCTAAGTGTGAAGAGCACCTGAAATCTAAGGTGTTTATAGGTAACAGGTGTTATCATGATGGAGTGACCAATGGAGTAGTTTCTTCCCTCCCCTCGGTTTCTGAGAGGAAGGGTTAGCACACATTTAAATACAGCTCTCCAACATCATACATTGTTACGACTAAGGACGAAATGTCTGAAACGCGTTAACGATCGCTGCATACGATGTGGATGTGTCTACTGTTATATATTGCAATAAAGGAGAAGTTTTAAGAGGATTTTCATTCCATTCTGAAGCTGTTTTTCTTCATTTTGCATGGCAAAATGACAGAGTCTGGAGGTGGAAGCAGCATGAGTAGGCCACAGAGTGGCACAATGACAGAGTGTGGAGGTGTCGGCAGCAGCAGCATCAGGACGAAGCCACAGAGTGGCCCAATGACCGTGTCTGGAGGTGGCAGCAGCATGAGTAGACCACAGAGTGGCACAATGACATACTCTGGAGTTGGCAGCAGCATGAGGAGGCCACAGAGTGGCACAATGACAGTGTGGAGGTGTCGGCAGCAGCATGAGTAGGCCACAGAGTGGCACAATGACCGTGTGTTGAGGTGGCAGCAGCATGACTAGGCCACAGAATGGCACAATGACAGAGTGTGGAGGTGTCGACAGCAGCAGCATCAGGAGGAAGCCACAGAGTGACACAATTACAGAGTCTGGAGGTGAAAGCAGCATGAGTAGGTCACAGAGTGGCAAAATGACAGAGTTTGGAGGTGTCCACAGCAGCAGCATCAGGAGGAGGCCACAGAGCGGCACAATGACCATGTGTTGAGGTGGCAGCAGCATGACTAGGCCACAGAATGGCACAATGAAAGAGTGTGGAGGTGTCGGCGCCAGCAGCATCAGGAGGAGGCCACAGAGCGGCACAATTACAGAGTCTGGAGTTGGCAGCAGCATGAGGAAAGCCACAGAGTGGCACAATGACCGAATGTGGCGGTGGCAGCAGCATGAGTAAGCCACATAGCGGCACAATAACCATGTGTTGAGGTGGCAGCAGCATGACTAGGCCATAGAATGGCACAATGAAAGAGTGTGGAGGTTTCGACAGCAGCAGCATCAGGAGGAGGCCACAGAGCGGCACAAAGATAGTCTGGAGTTGGCAGCAGCATGAGAAAGCCACAGAGTGGCACAATGACCGAGTGTGGCGGTGGCAGCAGCATGAGTAAGCCACATAGTGGCACAATGACAGAGTCTGGAGGAGGCAGCTGCATCAGGAGGAGGCCACATAGTGGCACAATGACAAAGTCTGGAGGTGGCAGCTGAATAAGGAAGCCACAGAATGGCACAATCACAGAGTGTGGATGTGGCAGCAGCATGAGGAAGCTACAGAATGGCACAATGACAGAGTGTCGATCGACCCAGATACTTCTGGGGTAAACCTGCCTGGCATGAACAGGTCTCTAGTAGCTACAGAAAATGAGAAGCAAAGCATCAAGATAGCTTTGAGCCCAAAAGAGTCGCAAAGTTCATCAAGTTAAGTCACTAAAGATTTTACCGCATATAACCGCAGCGCTGACTGCAGAAAAAAAAAAAGTTTTTTTACCAAAATACTTCAATAAAGATTTTACCACATATTACTACAGCGCTGAACGCTGAATAAAATGTGTTTTTCCACCGAAATAAGTCACAAAAGATTTTACCGCATATAACTACAGAGCTGAACGGTGAATAAAATTAGTTTTTCCAACAAAATAAGGCAATAAAGATTTTACCACATATAACTACAGCGCTGAACGCTGAATATAAATTGTTTTTCCACCGAAATACGTCACAAAAGATTTTACTGCATATAACTGCAGCGCTGAACGCTAAATACAATTTATTTTTCAATAATAAAAGAGAAGTTAGGCAAAGGCGGCACCACTGAAAGCCTTGTCAAACATCATACCAACAAAACCTCAACAAAAAATGAAAATAAACATACCTCCAAGTCTTCACTGCAGAAATACAAGCCAGCCAAAGGGATGCAAAATTAGCTATAAAAGAAGGGAAAAAAGGCAGCACTCAAATTGGAGGTGTACCCCACAGAGTTTTATGATTTCACCACATGTAGAAGCACATTTACAGGGAGTGCAGAATTATTAGGCAAATGAGTATTTTGACCACATCATCCTCTTTATGCATGTTGTCTTACTCCAAGCTGTATAGGCTCGAAAGCCTACTACCAATTAAGCATATTAGGTGATGTGCATCTCTGTAATGAGAAGGGGTGTGGTCTAATGACATCAACACCCTATATCAGGTGTGCATAATTATTAGGCAACTTCCTTTCCTTTGGCAAAATGGGTCAAAAGAAGGACTTGACAGGCTCAGAAAAGTCAAAAATAGTGAGATATCTTGCAGAGGGATGCAGCACTCTTAAAATTGCAAAGCTTCTGAAGCGTGATCATCGAACAATCAAGCGTGTGGAAAAACCAAGGCGCAAAATAACTACCCATGAACTGAGAAAAGTCAAGCGTGCAGCTGCCAAGATGCCACTTGCCACCAGTTTGGCCATATTTCAGAGCTGCTACATCACTGGAGTGCCCAAAAGCACAAGGTGTGCAATACTCAGAGACATGGCCAAGGTAAGAAAGGCTGAAAGACGACCACCACTGAACAAGACACACAAGCTGAAACGTCAAGACTGGGCCAAGAAATATCTCAAGACTGATTTTTCGACGGTTTTATGGACTGATGAAATGAGAGTGAGTCTTGATGGGCCAGATGGATGGGCCCGTGGCTGGATTGGTAAAAGGGCAGAGAGCTCCAGTCCGACTGAGACGCCAGCAAGGTGGAGGTGGAGTACTGGTTTGGGCTGGTATCATCAAAGATGAGCTTGTGGGGCCTTTTCGGGTTGAGGATGGAGTCAAGCTTAACTCCCAGTCCTACTGCCAGTTTCTGAAAGACACCTTCTTCAAGCAGTGGTACAGGAAGAAGTCTGCATCCTTCAAGAAAAACATGATTTTCATGCAGGACAATGCTCCATCACACGCGTCCAAGTACTCCACAGCGTGGCTGGCAAGAAAGGGTATAAAAGAAGAAAATCTAATGACATGGCCTCCTTGTTCACCTGATCTGAACCCCATTGAGAACCTGTGGTCCATCATCAAATGTGAGATTTACATGGAGGGAAAACAGTACA
This sequence comes from Bufo gargarizans, assembly GCF_014858855.1. NCBI lineage: Eukaryota > Metazoa > Chordata > Amphibia > Anura > Bufonidae > Bufo > Bufo gargarizans. Next base: position 162,603,909 of record NC_058087.1, read on the forward strand.
CCTCTCTGAACAGTGTCTGGGAGGCTGTGGTTGCTGCTGCACGCAATGTTGATGGTGAACAGATCAAAACACTGACAGAATCCATGGATGGCAGGCTTTTGAGTGTCCTTGCAAAGAAAGGTGGCTATATTGGTCACTGATTTGTTTTTGTTTTGTTTTTGAATGTCAGAAATGTATATTTGTGAATGTTGAGATGTTATATTGGTTTCACTGGTAAAAATAAATAATTGAAATGGGTATATATTTGTTTTTTGTTAAGTTGCCTAATAATTATGCACAGTAATAGTCACCTGCACACACAGATATCCCCCTAAAATAGAGAACATGGTTCTCATTGAGAACATGGTTGTTGTTCAATAATAAAATTAATCCTCAAAAATACAACTTGCCTAATAATTCTGCACTCCCTGTATGGTGTATCTTCTTGCATGTGATTGTGGCCATTTCTACATAGGGAAGACCATCAGATGCCTCTTCGAAAGGGTGAGGGAATAAGATAATTCTGTACAGTAAGAAAAGGGCTGTCCCAGTTTTATTAAGCATATGAGGGAAGCACACAATAGTAGTTGCAAAACCCTTAGCTTTGCTGGTATCAAATTGGTTGCCAACCCCCCTTTTGGTGGAGATAGACATAAATTGCTATTCCAAAGAGAAGCTAGGTGTATCATGCACAGGAACCCTGGGTCAACTAGGACTTAAAGGGGTTGTCCGAGTTATTTTTTTATTCTTTCTATGTTCCTAACTAAGCAAATGTAACAGCTTTCCAATTCACTCACTTTATCTCCAGTGCTTGGTTTCTCCGATTTCACTGAGGGTCACATGACCGGTGATGTCAGCTTCTCTCCCTGTGCTGATAATGTTCGTTTACAAGCCTGTAAAGGAGATGTCACTGTGCTGGCCACGCCCCCCCCCCCCCCCTCCCCTCACTGCCGTCTAATCTCTGCTAGGATACTTAACCCCTTCAGCTGGACAGCTCTGCAGCAGGGACAATTCTGGGCACTGGAGCTGATCTACTAGAGAGAGCATTACACAAGAAGGTAGGGGGAAGATCCTATGTGTATTAGCAGTGTCATTATACAGCTGGGACATGTAGTCCTACACATGCAACATGCTGCAGAGTCTCCCAGCACTCAGGGCAGCTCTTGTATTCACTCCCTTAGCAGTGTCATTATACAGCTGGGACTTGTAGTCCTACACATACAATATGCTGCAGAGTCTACCAGCAGGCAGACATGTCACTCAGGGCAGCTCTTGTATCCACTCCCTTAGCAGTGCAGGGGGAGGGGCAGAGATTGTTGTTATTGCATGTAAACAAAGAGCCAGAAAAGAACCAGGGAAATTAGGAAAAATATATATATTTTTTTGCATAAAACTTGCTTAGCTCAGTTATATATCAGATTTTCAATGCTATATCATTTTTTTTCATAACTCGGACAACCCCTTTAATGACCGCAATGATTTAAGTGTCTTTCTATAACTGCTATTATGGTTGTACTTTTGTTCTTACATTTTTATGTTATGTCTTAATTTTTGTATGTAAGTCAAATTGAGCTGTTAGTTGTTGTGTGGTGTCATGACAACTCTGCTCTGGACATTTTAAAAGACAGGGCTTTGTTACGCGCTGACGTCAGTGGCCTGAGGAAGCGCGATTTTGTGCGAAACGGCCATCACTGCTATGTGTGGACTATTTGCAATCCGCACCCATTACCTCTGCTGAAATTATATTTGCACCCCGGATGAATAAAGGATAAATATGTCCCAAAAGGTTTTACCACATATAACTTCAACCGAAATACGTAAATTAAATGTTACCACATATAACAGAGCACGGAGATGAAAGGGTCTTTGGATTTCCCCCGCATTATACGGATGTCTCAGAAATGAACCGCTGCTCCCGACAGGGAAGGTCATGGAGCGTCCCAGTCCTCCGCCATCTATTCGCTCTGCTGAAGGATTATTTTGAAAGTGTGCAGAAGCCACACAGGGGCCCCACGCTGCACATTTATTATGGACACATCATGGAGATTTTACCGCATATAACCGCGGCACTGATCACTAAATAAACGCTGAATAAAATTAGTTTTTTGACCGCAATACAAGATTTTACCGCATATAAGTACAACGCTAAACGCTGAATAAGATTAGTTTTTCCACCGAAATACTTTCATAAAGAATTTACCACATATAACTGCAATGTTGATGAATGCAGAATAAAATTTGTTTTTCCACAGAAATACGTCAATAAATATTCTACTGCATATTACTACAGAGCTGAACACTGAAAAAAAAATTAGTTTGTCCACCAAAATACTTCCATAAAGATTTTACCACATATAACTGCAGCGCTGAATGCTGAATAAACTTAGTTTTTCCATTGAAATATGTCAATAAAGATTTTACCACATATTACAGCGCTGAACGATGAATAAAATGTGTTTTTCCACCAAAATATGTCAATTAAGATTTTACTGCATACAAGTACAGCGCTGAACGCTGAATAAGATTTGTTTTTCCAACAAAATACATCACAAAAGATTTTACCACATAAAACTGCAGCACTGAACGCTGAATACAATTTGTATTTCCTCCGAAATACATACCAAAAGGTTTTAACTTCGACCGAAAAATGTCAATAAAGATTTTACCACATATAACAGAGCACGGAGATGGAGATGGTCTTTAGATTCCCCCTGCACTATACAGTCGTCTCAGAAATGAACCGCTGCTCCCGACAGCAGCTCCTGGGAAGGTCATGGAGCGTACCAGTCATCCGGCATCTATTCGCCCCGCTGAAGGATTATTTTGAAAGTGTGTAGAAGCCAAACAGGGCCCCCATGCTGCAGATTTATTATGGGGACATCATGGAGATTTTACAGCATATAACCGCGGCGCTGACCACTAAATACATTTAGTTTTTTTACCAAAATACTTCAATAAAGATTTTACCACAAATATTACTGCAGTGCTGAATGCCGAATATATTTTGTTTTTCTACATATACATCACTAAAGGTTTTACCACATATACTGTAAATGCAAAACTGAACGCTGAATATATTTTGTTTTTGTACTAAAATAATAATGACTGCATAATGAATAATGAATATATTTTGTTTTTACCACATATACTGTAAATGCAAAACTGAACGCTGAATATATTTTGTTTTTGTACTAAAATAATAATGACTGCATAATGAATAATGAATATATTTTGTTTTTCTACATATACATCACTAAAGGTTTTACCACATATACTGTAAATGCAAAACTGAACGCTGAATATATTTTGTTTTTGTACTAAAATAATAATGACTGCAGAAGTGAAATGCGTTTATATTTTTCTTTTTGTACTGAAAAAGGCCAGTAAATGCTTTTACCACATATACTGTAACTGCAGAAGTGAAATGTGTATATTTTTTTTCCCTTTTTGGACTGAAATAGGACACTGAACACTTTCACCACATATAACTGCAGAAATTAAATGTGTATATATTTTTCCTTTTTGGACTGAAACGGACGCTTTGGACGCTTTCAAGACATATAACCGCCGCCGCCGTGAACTGACAATGTATTTTTCTTTTTGCACTGAAATAGGCCACTAAACGCTTTAAACACAAATAACCGCCGAAGTGAACTGAGAATATGTTTTTCTTTTTGTACTGAAATACAAAATAACACATATAACCACTGCACTGACTGACTGCTATCGCCGCTACTTCCGTGAACCCCTGCACCACTACTTCCCAATCAGGTAGGCTGCTGCAAAGCAGACGGCCTACCTCAGGCATGTTTGGTAGAGATGTTGCAAACATAAAATTTTCCGTTCGCGAACGGCGAACGCAAATTTCTGCAAATGTTCACGAACGGGCGAACCGGGCGAACTGTCATTGACTTAAATAGGCAGGCAAATTTTAAAACCCACATGGACTCTTTCTAGCCATAGTAGTGATGGAAAAGTTGTTTCAAGGGGACTAACACCTGGACTGTGGCATGCCGGAGGGGGATCCATGGCAAAACTCCCATGGAAAATTACATAGTTGACGCAGAGTTGGATTTTAATCCATAAAGGGCATAAATCACCTAAAAATCCTATTTTTTTTGAACAACGTGGTTTAAAACATCCAGTGTGTGTATACGATCAGGTATGATGTTGTATCGATCAGGTAGTGTAAGGGTTACGCCCACTTCACAGACATTGACAAACCAAACTCCCCTTTTAATGCACCGCAAACAACCGCAAACTCCCCATTTGCACAAGGTTGAAAACCAAGCTAGCCATGTCCCGTTGATGTCATTGAAGGTTTCTTCCTCCACCCAGCCACGTACAACACCAAGGGTCCTCGAAAGGTGAATTTAATTGATTTTTCCAACGGGGAGATGGTTAAAAAAACGCTGGCTCCCTCCCCTTTGTTTGAATCCACGCCACGGTCACTGCGTCTGCGCCGTGAAATTTACTGTCACACCCGATATGAGTGGTATTTTCTGTAGTACTATTCTCATCAGTTTAATCCCTGTTACGTCCCATATCAGGGATTGCCTTTTGAGAAAAATATTTTAGGCCGGGTATCTTCGACTGCCTTCACAGTGACAGACCAAACTCTGATACACCAAACTGAATTGATTTTAGGAATCGGGAGATAGAAAAAGCAGCTTGGTCGGTCCTCTTACTCCCAAGTTGGGGCACTGCACGTGCACAAAGCAATGTGCTGTGACACCCTATATGAGTGGTGTCTTAACTAGTACTATTCCTAGTACTCAAATTGATTAATTATTGTCGAATAAACGACATCCTGTAATAATTTAGTTCTGAGCTCTGTACTTGCTTTGTATTAGAATTGATGGGGATTTTTTAAATTGTCTGCATTATTTCTAATAAACTATTAAGAGACTTTATTATGATTTTTTTTTATTTTATGTATTAAAAACCCATACAACTTAAAAAAAAAAAGAATAATGTTTTTTTCTATGAAAAATTATCCAGCCGATCGCTTTTAGTCTGATCATAATGAAGCAACGGCCTTATCTGGGGTGTGGCAACATTGCCAACACACTCGTAGAAGTGATGATCGCTTCATTGTGATACGCAAGCCCCTTCACCACAACAAGGTACCGATCACAAAGGGGAATTGACACATGTAAGTGCCTTTTTTTTGTTTTGTTTTTGCAGCCACAGTGCAGCACTAGAGGCCAGAAAAATTAGGCATGTCCACATGCCTAAAAAATAACTATGGCTAAAACATTGCGGCTTGAACCCTAGTTGGTGGTGGAGAATTCACGAAAGTCATCCGGTATGCAGACATTAAATACAGCAGCGTGGGGACCATTTTGAGGCCAAGGCATGTCATCAGGCCTTTTGTTAGTCAAACGTATCCACCACTGTCAGTCCCGTCGGGATCCATGCCTCATTCATTTAATGAAGGTGATGTAATCAACACTTTTTTCACCGAGGCGACTTCTTTTGTCAGTGACAATGCCTCCTGCTGCACTGAAGGTCCTTTCTGACAGGACACTAAGCGGGGCAGGCCAGAAGTTCTATCGCAAACTGGGATAGTTCAGGCCACAGGTCAAGCCTGCACATCCAGTAGTCAAGGGGTTCATCGCTCCTCAGAGTGTCGATATCTGCAGTTAAGGCGAGGTAGTCTGCTACCTGTTGGTGGAGTCGTTCTCTAAGGCTGGATCCCGAAGGGCTGTGGCGATGTGTAGGACTGAAAAAGCTCTGCATGTCCTCCATCAACAACACATCTGTAAAGCGTCCTGTCCTTGCCGCCGTGGTCGTGGTAGGAGAAGGATTACTTTCACCACTTCCCCTGTTAGATTCCCGTTGTGCTGTGACATCCCCCTTATAAGCTGTGTAAAGCATATTTTTTTTTTTTTAGGGGGGGGCGGAGCTAGCGCCGGACTGTGATGGCCGCATAGTCAGGAGCTCTCCGTACTAAATCCTGCACAGCACCAGCCAACGCAAGCCGACAGACGTGACAATGGTCAAGATTGGTCACCCAAGGGCTGGAGATAACCCTAGTGCCCCTAAATCTCCGAACAACAGCGGAGATATGGACAAATTTATAAAAAAAGGCTGGCGCCACAGTAGCGGCCAGAGAATCTAAGATGGCGCCGGCTCCATCTCACAGGGCGCACGAACGCTCCACTGAGGTGTCCGAGGGGGAAGGCGACACGGAAGATTCTCACTGCAAGACAGCTCTCCCGATCACCCGTCACTTCCTGAAACAATCCCTCAGCAAGGCTATGGAGCCAATACTAAGCGAGTTGTCAGCCCTCCGCCATGATGTCCACCACATAGGAGACAGGGTCGTGGCCCTGGAGTCTCGCCAAACTGCAGTCCTGGAACATCAATCAGCAACCGCCACCTCCCTACAGAAATGCCGCACTTACCTGAATGAGCTCCATAACGCAGTGGAGGATCAGGAGAACAGGGGGCGCAGAAACAACTTGCACTTCAGGGGAGTACCTGAATCAATCGAAGTAGCTAACATCCTGGCGGCGGTGACTGAGATCTGCAGCTCTATCTTGGGCCCTGACCTGCATACAGAAATAACAATGGAAAGCGCGCACAGGGCCTTGCGACCCAAACCTAAACCCTCGGAGCTACCTAGGTACATCATCTGTAGGTTCCTTAACTACCAAACTAAGACGGCAGTGCTGGAAGCCGCAAGGAACATTACCGATCTGACATATGAAGTAGTTCCTATAGCTGTCTATCAAGACTTGGCCCCCTCCACCCTGAAGAAAAGAAGAAACCTGAAGCCCCTGACGAATTGGCTCAGAGCTAAGAAGACGCCATATCGATGGACCTTTCCATTTGTGATCTAATTTTTCTACGAGGGGCGCCGTCTTACCGTCTCCTCATTCACCGATCTATCTGGTGTTTACGATCATCTCCAGATATCTCCACTTCCAATTGAAAACTGGGAACTTTACCAGGACCTCACGGACTTACCAGAGGTACCAAAGATCTCTCCCTTCGAGCCTCCATGCACTCCGAGGTCTCAGAAGATCAAGCGCAGGACCACCCAGATGACACCGTAGATCCTGATTACCCAGCTGCAGCCTGAATGTCAGGAATAATTTGATTACCTATGTTCCCTTTCCCAGCTCCTTTCCAAGTGTCTTCTCTTACTCTATTTCCTACTTCTCTGCACTCCATCATGCCTCTAAAGATGGTTGCTATCTACCCCTGCTCACATTGTCCTCCTACCCTATATCTTCCTTATCTCCCCCCCTCTCCTTTAACATCTCCTCTGAAATCTTCTTGTCACTCTGTCGCTATGCCTCACTGTCGAGGCTGCCTCTACGTGCTGTGAGGGTCACAACAGGGTTGATAAACCAATTCCCCCCTTGCGATCCTTACTCGACTCTTCAAAATGACCTATATAGATGGGCCTTGTTACTTAGAAGTTCATCTAATAGTTACTTGTTCTTTTGTTTACTTTTGGTTAAAGGTACTTACCTTCTTCATTCATACTTGCATGACATTATTGAAGAATCCTCTGGCTCCTGCCTCACCTCCAAGGTGGGTTTTCAGGAGGAGGACATGGCCGCGTCAAGGTAACCACCTTTATAACAGACGACATGGCTGACTTATCATTTGCGTCTTTCAATGTTAAGGGCTTTAACTCCCCTTCTAAGAGGAGCCAGGTCTTCACATTGCTACGCAAATCCGGGGCCAGCGTCCTCCTCCTTCAGGAGACACACTTCAAATGTAATCATTACCCCAACTTATCCTTTTCCAACTACCCCCTATGGTATCATTGCGGGGGTAATTCTGCTGCATCTGGGGGAGTGAGTATTGGATTCCAGAGGAGGATTCCCTTTAAACACATCTCCCACCTCCAGGATCCAGAAGGGAAATACCTATTAGTCAAAGGCTCTATTGGTCCTCAAACCTATACCATTATTAATCTATATGCTCCCAACACAGGACAACATACATGGTTTGCTAAAATCTTTCCCTTAATAGAATCCTTTGCTGAGGGTTTGATAGTAGTGGGAGGGGACTTAAATGCTACCCTGAATCCACTCCTTGACTCCTCATCCCGCAGGTCGGCCTTGTCCCTTAGGACTTTACGTCTCATAAGGGAGGGTTTTTGGAATTTGCACCTCATGGATACATGGCGTATATTTAACCCAGACACGAATGACTACACGTTTTACTCCCACCCCCACAACTCATATCACAGACTGGTTTACCTCTTTGTGTCCAAGGAGCATCTCCAGCTCTGTCATGGGCCCAAAATAGGCTCCATCCTTTTATCGGACCATGCCCCCATATTTCTCTCGATCTCAGCACCTATACTTAACCCAAGTAAATTTAGATAGCGATTAAATGAGTCCCTACTAGACAATCTAGAGGTTAAGGAAAAGATATCTGATCTCCTCAAGGAATATTTCTCCCTTAATAAACAACCCGAGGTATCAGACCAGTCACTTTGGGATGCCCATAAGCCTTTCATTAGAGGGGACTTCATCAGCCTTGGGGCCTTCCTAAAAAAAGAAAGGAATAAAAAGATAGATTCCTTAAGTAGTAAGATATTCTCTTTAGAAAATTTACATAAAAAAATCCCTCTTAGAGTCACAATTTACGGAGCTTTCATCCCTAAAAGCAGAATTGAAGTCCCTTATGCAACAATCTACTGTCAAATATTTCTTAAACTCGCAAAACACAAATTCTTTGCACATGGAGACAAGGCGTCTAAATTCATGACGCGTAGAATAAGAGACAGGCGATTTGCAAACTATATACATCAACTGGAGTCCCCCCAAGGAGATCCCCTTTATTCCACAATACTAATAGGAACTCAATTCCGTGCATTCTATGAGTCATTATATAACCTTCCCCCAACTTTGAATCCGGAAACACATTCAGATCTCCTTACGTCCTTCCTGGAATCAATCTCTCTGCCCAATATCTCTCCTGAGCATAAACTTAGCTTGGCATCCCAATTTACACTAGATGAACTGACTTCGGCACTAAAACAATCTCCCCATGGCAAGAGCCCAGGCCCGGATAGGCTCCCAGTATACTACTATAAAACTTACCAACAAGTGGTCCTTCCCCATCTGCTCTCAGTCTGTAATTTGGCTCTACAGGGGAAGCAGCTTTCCAGAGATTTGACGATGGCTCACATAACCCTGATCCCCAAGGAAGTGAAAAATCCTAAACACTGTGCAAGCTATAGGCCCATTTCACTTCTCAACATAGATCTCAAATTATTAGCGAAAATACTAGTGAATCGCCTTGCCACCCTTTTACCCTTGCTTGTGCATGGGGATCAGGTGGGCTTTGTCAAAGGAAGAGAGGGCAGGGACAATACGTCTAGGGTCCTAAACGTGATATACCACTCTGCTTTCCGCTCTAGGCCGCTACTCCTTTTGAGCACGGATGCGGAAAAAGCATTCGATAGAATCAGCTGGAAATACTTAAAGCAAATCCTATCTGGGTTTGGCCTGCCTGATCCCTTTGTACAGGCCACCTTTGCAATGTATGCTCAAGCATCAGCTTCAGTACTGATCAATGGAGACCTAACTGATCCTTTCAGGATACAGAACGGCACACGACAGGGATGCCCCCTATCACCCCTACTTTTTGTTTTAGCTTTAGAACCTCTTCTTATCAGACTGAGAGCAGACCAGGACATTCACGGAGTGATGCTGGGAGGCCAGGATCACAAACTTGCGGCTTTTGCCGATGATATCATGATCATGACATCTAATCCGAGCGTTTCGCTTCCCATAATCCAAAATTACCTGGATACCTACAGCCTCCTATCTAACTTTAAGATTAATAAACAAAAATCCTTGATAAAATGTATAAAGATCTCCCAACGTAACCAACTGAGCCTTAAAGAGAATTCCCCATCTTCCTATCTCACTTATTTGGGAATCAAAATAAACCCCAATCCGTCTGAACTTTTTGCGCTTAATTACCTGCCCCTGTTACAATCAATTACTGCTGACATAAACAGACTGAATATTCCTACTATTTCTTGGTTTGGTCGCAAAAACCTTTTGGTATCGCTAATACTCCCTCACCTTACTTACCTCCAACAGGTTTTGCCCATTCCCGTCCCTAAGTCTTATTATGTCTCCCTCAGGAAACTTTTTAGCTCGTTCATTTGGAGCCAAAAAAAAAATCAAGACTCTCTTACTCCCTATTATCACACCCCAAACATACAGGGGGTATAGCTTTTCCAGACCCTGAACTATACGGTAGGGCTGTTTTGCTGTCTAGAGCAGTAGAGTGGCTCAGAACACCTAACCCCAAATCCTGGGTAGTGATGGAACAGGATCTGGTAGGCCAACCCTTCCGCTCACTATTGTTAGGGAACTCCAGTCTGAACAGCATCCCCATTTCTCCCTTTCCAATAATTCAAGCTACCCTTAATGCGTGGAAAAGCCTCCAGTCCACACACTGTGCGATACCCTTCCCATCGCCGACTCTCTCGGTGGGGGATATTTTAGGCACCTCCCTCCCAGTAATAAGAGATTGCACTCCACGCGACATCAGGGAATCAACTATTTCTATCTTTGCATTTCATCAGCCTGATGGTGCCTCCCCCTCCATCAAAGAGATCCAAACAAAACTGAATCCTCACAAGCAGTTCTTACCGGCTTTCATATATCTACACTCATATATACAGTGTTCATTTTAGGACATGGTCAGATATCATAGTCAAGTATCAAAATAATGCCAATGTAACACCTGACTCTGACACCTGACTCTGACACCTGACTCTGACACCTGACCCTGACTCTGACACCTGACCCTGACTCTGACACCTGACCCTGACACCTGACCCTGACACCTGACCCTGACACCTGACCCTGACACCTGACCCTGACACCTGACACCTGACTCTGACACCTGACTCTCATATCTGAGTTTGACTTATGCTCTTCATAGGTCAGGGTCACAGTGAGAAGGAGTTATAGATAAACTATGTATTTGTCTGCTAAATCACACTGTCTATTGCTGAGCTTATTACTTTGTGCCAGGCAAGCTGGTAGCTCAGTGGTAATGCTGCTGCACCATGTCCAGGCTTTATGAGTTCAAAGCCCCTTTCAGCCTCCCAAAATTGTTTACATTTTATTATGTGCTAGATAAGAGGCAAATTTAAATGATGTGTGACGCTGATATCTGACGTCCTTCAGTCGTCAGTATCACAAAACATTTTTGCTTTACTGTGGTTTTGTATTCTACATCACATAGATGAACAAAAATCACAAGCTACACAAGGCAAGCTGGTAGCTCAGTGGTAGTGCTGCTGCCACATGTCCAGGCTTTCTGAGTTCAAAGCCCCTTTCAGCCTTCAAAAAATGTTAACATTTTATTATGCCCTAGATAAGAGGCAAATTTAAATCATGTGTGACGCTGATGTGTGACGCTGATGTCTCACTTCCTTCATTTGTCAGTATCACAAAACATTTTAGGTTTACTGTGGTTTTTGCTATACTACATCTCATAGATCAAAAAAATCCCCATTTTTGCTGTCTAGAGCTATAGCTCAGTGGTAAGACACTTGCTTTGCATGTAGTGATCATGGGTTTGAAACCTGTTTCAGGCTTTTAAAAAAAATTATATTTTATATTTTATTGAGCTCTAGATCAGAGACAAATTCCAGTGCTGTGTGATGTAAGTCGTCCTTTTTTATTTTATTAAGAGTACATGGGCAGCACTATAGTAAAGGGGGCCCTGTATACAGAGCTGTATCCTGGAGTATACATATCTACTGTATATATGTGTATTATACACACAGTGTGCTACAGCTTCACCACACTGAGATCTGCTCAGAAAGCTGCTATACATAATACTGCTTTATCCACGGACACAATATATGGTCATACAGATGGCAGTACTATGTGATGGCTTCTAAGTATAGAAAACCATGTGGTAATGTCATAGCTTGGAGGTTACATTAATGGCTTTGCTTGTTGAAGTCCCCAGAAAGACATATGTATTTTTTCTTTAATAGCATATACTATAATAAATAATGTCATTAACCCATAGGATACCAGCGCTGTACATGTATGTCGCTGGAAACACGGTCACAAATCCCAACGCCATACAGGTACAGCGCTCTGATCGGGCGGCACAGGAGCTACTCCCCCCCGATCAGCTGCAGGGGTCCGGCAGGCACTAATAGTTGGACCCCTGCTGTATGCACCGGCATCGGTGAAAACCCTGATGCCGGCTCATTAACCCTTGCACTGCCGCGGTCAGCGCTGACGGCTGCATGTGCGGTATCCCCGTGGTGCTGTGATGTCAGCCTGCTGTCTAGCCCTGTCAGTCAATGGGGGAGCGGTGTGTGTGCAGAGCACGGGGTGTTATAGAGCATTAGAGAATAGAGTTGCCACCCGTACGGGAATGACCCGGACAGTCCGGGTTTGCAATCCTGTGCCCGGGTACAAGCCTTTCTGAGACCCAGGCACAGAATCAGCTGTGAATGATGGCGGCGGCGGCTGGGCACAGGGAGATGAGCGCTTCCATTGTGGAAGGAAGCGCTCATCGCCATAGTGATCTGTATCGCCGTCCTCAGGACAACGATACAGACGGCTGTGCTGCGGCAGGGTAGGGAGAGGCGTCTCTCTCTCCTGTTCCTCTAATAGGCTGCGGGCCTTGTGCCTGCAGCCTATCAGAGGCTGGTGCAGGCGGCGCGATGAGGTCATCACGCCGCCTGAGCCGTACAGTGCGGGACACAGGCCGGGAAGAGACCTGCATCGCATCGTTGAGGTAAGTAAAAGGTTTTTTGTTATTTTTTTAGAGAAGAGAGGCACCTGAAATTGGCACATATGGGGGAAGGGGTGGAAAGAGGCACCTTATACTGGCACATATTGGGGAGGAGGAGAAATGAGGCACTTGAAACTGGCACATATGGGAGAAGGGGGGGAGAGACACCTTATACTGCCACATATTTGGGTGGGGGGGAAGAGGCACTTGAAATTGGCACATATAGGGGAAGGGGTGGAAAGAGGCACCTTATACTGGCACATATTGAGGGGGGAATGAGGCACTTGAAACTGCAATATATGGGGGGAAGGGGGGGAAAGAGGCACCTTATACTGGCACATATTGGTGGGGAGAAATGAGGCACTTGATACTGGCACATATAAGGGAAGGGGGAGAAGAGGCACATATTGGGGGAGAAAAGATGCACTTCTTACTGACACATTATTTGGGGGCTTCTACTGAGGCCACAAAGAAGGGGTATTTTATATGGGGGGATCTGTGTGGTACTAGTATTATCAGGGGGTTAATCTGTTTATGCAGTATAGTATTGGGGAGCACAGCGGCACAGTATTGGGGTAGTAGGATGATTTGTCCAGAAGATGGGAGGATGATGGAAATTAGTAAACTAAGATCTTTTTTTTGTTGTTGTCAAACTGCAGAGACGAAAAATTGTGAAAAAAGGGTAGTCTGGTCTGAAGATCTGAAAGGAGAAGATGAGGAAAGAACATCTACATCAAAGGAGACGTCGCTGGATGTAAGAGGTATGGGGTGCTGTATTTCTGTAGTGACGGGATCAGGGGCGTAATGATCGTGGTGCGACAGCAACCAGGGGTGGAGGCGGGACATGGGCGTGGCTGGAGGCGGGACATGGGTGGGGCCTGAAAGGGGCCCTCCCTCCCTTCTGTTCAGGTTTGGCTTAGAGAAAAGATGGAAACCCTAAACGCCATGCGCAAAACCCCTAGCATGGTACAAAGAAGTTGCGGTCTACTTGGTGCAGGTTGCCTTGTACAACTCTTTTGTGCTGTCCCGGAGCGCTGGCAGCACAGGGACATTCCTCCAGTTCTATAAGGGCAGTCCTCAAGGCCATAATCTTTTCTGACCGAGAAAGAGCAGGCCGGAGTACCTGAGGAACTGGAGGTGCCCGGATCGTCCCGGCCAACACTTTCCAGGTGTGGTTCCCCCATACTGGAAAGAAGGGTTGGTCCCCCAAAAAAAAGTGCAGCGTGTGTAACAGGAGGGGGTAACGAAAGGACACCACCACTCAGTGTGAAACGTGTCCCGATCATCCGGGCCTCTGTATTGACGGTTGCTTCAGGGAGTACCACACTTACATGGAGTACTAAATTTATAATCCCCTTCCCGCATTTTAATTTATTTCTCCACAGTCTTCACAGGAATAGCTGCAAAGTTGAGGAGAAAATTCTAAATCTCCTTTTTTTACACTAACATGTAGCCCCTTTTATTTCATTTTTACAAGGGGTAATAGGAGAAAAAGCACCCCAAAATTTGTAGCCCAATTTCTCCGGAGTAAGGTCATACCCCATATGTGGACGTAATATGATCTGCGGGCAAACTACATGGCTCAGAAGAGAAGGAGCGCCATTGGGATTTTGGTTGTCCAAAATCCCAATATTGCTCTTTCTCTTCTGAGCCGTGTAGTCACCCGCAGATCATATTACGTCCACATATGAGGTATTTTCTGACTCGGGAGAAATTGGGCTATAAACTGTTGGGCGAACAAGTTTGTTTGCTCCACCATCAGATTCACAAATTGTTCACTGAAACAAACTAAAAATGTCATATTTAGTGAAGCCCACTGTGCGAATCTGGATTCCTGGTTGGCCAACAAAGTCAGGAATCAAGGGCTCAAAATCCTCTGGGGTACTCCAGCCAAGTTCACCGGTAGAGGGTTCAGGTGAACTTTCCTGGTGGGCCGGAAAACTAGTACGAGACCCAGGGCTGCTCATACTATTGTGGGCCACAGGGTTCCTGGCACGGGAGGTTCCTGGCTCCGCCTGGCGGCGTCTCTGCCGCCTTGGGGCTCATCATCATTACTAGATGATGAGGAGAACGAGGATGACAACAGGAAAGTGGGGTCATCCTCGTCCTCACTGGGGCTCTCGGAGTCGGAGTCCGGCGGGCCATCTTAGAACGCTAAAGGGGAGTGCGTGTGTGTGTAAAACTTTATTTAGTGTGTGTGGGGGGGGGGGGGCAGTGTGTTTTTATGTATACCCTACCCTAACCCACCCTAACCTAACAGAATCCCAGAAAAAGCCCAAAAACTCACTGATCAGCGGAGGGGTGGGCGATGCGCTGACAGTGGCCAGGCGCTCTTTTACAACTAAGACTGTCGGCCACAGCGCACCTACAAAAAGAAAAAAAATGCACTTGCGCCCCAAAATATGTGGGTGGGAGGAAAGCTGCAGCACCCCTGGGGGGACAGGGGTTGCACAAGTTGCTGTGGACCCCAGACACCCTCAGATCCGGGTGCTGCACACAAAAAGAAACTTTTTTTTTTCCACTACCCCTACCTAACCAAAAGCTCTCCCTAAATGTTTATATGCCAGATGGCACTTTATGTGGTCTCAGGGGCCACGTATGGCGGAGGATCGTGTGGGATGCAGATGGACCGACACATGGCTCCTCTCTCCTTACTCACACAGAAGTCTGTGGGCGGGGAGAGCGTAGCTCCAGGATGTTATCTCCAGGTCAATCCCTCCAACCAATCACAGGTGATCCTCACCCTCATCCTCCGTCACCGCCACCTCACAGGATCTACGGAGGGTGATTGGTGGTGTATATTACACCACTGATCACCCTCCTATTTCGGGTCACCGGAGACCTGAATAACCTGGAAATGCTGCAAACCGCAGGTCTGAATTGACCTGCGGTTAGCAGCGATCGCCGATATAGGGGAGGATGGTCACAGGATCCCCCCTCGGCATTGTCACAGGGTGCCTTCTGAATGATTTCAGCAGGCACACCGTTCGTAACACTGCCCGCCGCACAGCGGTGATCGGAAATACACAGGTACGCCCTGTGTCCATAAGAGGCTAAAGAGGCTCATTATGCTGATTATGTATGATAAATAGCTGCAGAGATATCTGTGTTTTTATTCATATGCAAATAAACAATTTGAGCCCTCAGAGGCGGGGCTTAATATTCTGAGCAATGCTCTATCACAGTGTTTCCCAACCAGCGTGCCTCCAGGTGTTGCAAAACTACAACTCCCAGCATGCCTGCACAGCCAACGGGCATGCTGGGAGTTGTAGTTTTGCAACAGCTGGAGGCACGCTGGTTGGGAAACAATGCTCTATAACACCCTGTGCTCTGCACACACACCCCTCCCCCATTGACTGACAGAGCTAGACAGCAGGCTGACATCACAGCACCACGGGGACACCGCACATGCAGCCGTCAGCGCTGACAGCGGCAGTGCAAGGGTTAATGAGCCGGCATACAGCAGGGGTCCAACTATTAGTGCCTGCCGGACTCCTGCAGCTGATCGGGAGGGAGTAGCTCCTGTGGCTGCCCGATCAGAGCGCTGTACCTGTATGGCGCTGGGATTTGTGACCGGGTTTCCAGCGACATACATGTACAGCGCTGGTATCCTATGGGTTAATTACATATTATTTATTATAGTATATGCTATTAAAGAAAAAATACATATGTCTTTCTGGGGACTTCAACAAGCAAAGCCATTAATGTAACCTCCGAGCTATAACAATACCACATGGTTTCTATACTTAGAAGCTATCACATAGTACTGCCATCTGTATGACCATATATTGTGTCCGTGGATAAAGCAGTGATATGTATATCAGCTTTCTGAGCAGATCTCAGTGTGGTGAAGCTGTAGCACACTGTGTGTATATTACACCTATATACAGTAGATATGTATAATCCAGGATACAGCCCTGTATACAGGGCCCCCTTTACTATAGTGCTGCCCATGTACTCTTAATAAAATAAAAAAGGACGACTTACATCACACAGCACTGGAATTTGTCTCTGATCTAGAGCTCAATAAAATATAAAATATTAATTTTATTAAAAGCCTGAAACAGGTTTTGAACCCATGAACACTACATGCAAAGCAAGTGTCTTACCACTGAGCTATAGCTCTTGACAGCAAAGATGGGGATTTTTTTGATCTATGAGATGTAGTATAGCAAAAATCACAGTAAACCTAAAATGTTTTGTGATACTGACGACTGAAGGAAGTGAGACATCAGCGTCACACATGATTTAAATTTGCCTCTTATCTAGGGCATAATAAAATGTTAACATTTTTTGAAGGCTGAAAGGGGCTTTGAACTCAGAAGGCCTGGACATGGGGCAGCAGCATTACCACTGAGCTACCAGCTTGCCTGGCACAGAGTAATAAGCTCAGCAATAGACAGTGTGATTTAGCAGACAAATACATAGTTTATCTATAACTCCTTCTCACTTTGACCCTGACCTATGAAGAGCATAAGTCAAACTCAGATATGAGAGTCAGGTGTCAGAGTCAGGTGTCAGGGTCAGGTGTCAGGGTCAGGTGTCAGGGTCAGGTGTCAGGGTCAGGTGTCAGAGTCAGGTGTCAGAGTCAGGTGTCAGAGTCAGGTGTCAGGTGTCAGAGTCAAGTGTCAGGGTCAGGTGTTACATTGGCATTATTTTGATACTTGACTATGATATCTGACCATGTCCTAAAATGAACACTGTACATATATCTTGCAACACATTTCGAGTATTGACCAGCTTAGACCTTTGGTGTGGGTTGAATCACTTATCACCCACCCTAACCCCCCAAAAAATCTAATTTCACAATTATATAGCAGACTCAATAATCCCCCGTCACTTGTTAAGCCAGCGTTCATCAGAAGATGGGAAAAAGACTTGGGCATAGATTTTCCACTATCCAATTTACCAAAGATACTACTATCTCCACATAAGTCATCTTGCTGTGTATGTATACAGGAGACGGGTACAAACTCTTAACTAGATGGGTCAAAACGCCTGATGTGACTTCTCTTTATTCGGACACAGCGACGGATAAATGCTAGAGATGCTTGGAAGACAAAGGGATGCTCATCCACATATGGTGGTCATGTCCCATAATCAACAAATGGTGGAAAGCTATTTTCGACCTAAGCAACCAGATCTGCCATACCAATGTACAGATGTCTCCTTCATTAGCACTACTCAATTTGGACACCTAAACAGTGTCTCCCCATCCTCCCTTTCTCTTCAGACAATTTCTGATTGCTGCCCGGCTGCTAGTGCTTAAACTTTGGTTAACGACTTCTACTCCTTTCCTGGAACAATGGAAATTGAAAGTTGACCAATTGTTCAGGTTTGAAGAAACCTCCTCCTGGGAAACACGTACTCACAGCACATTCTGTAAACATTGGAAGCTCTGGTCTGAATATAGACACCTTAGTTGAGATGCTCAAATCCACACATCTACACTAACGTGGGGGTAGACCCAAAGTACACTCCGATGCAACTGTCAAAAGCTATAAAAGTCATCACCACGTCTTTACATTTATTTGCTAATGCTATCCTTTCATTATGAATATTTTTAGATGTATAACTTTTACGTCATGCTTGACGTTCAAGATACCTATGTATGTACCTTGTTACGTTATATTTTACAAAAAAAAAATTTGGTTTTTGAACTGCTGCATCCTTTCTGACTTCTGGTAATTTGGTAACATTTCTGCCACTTTCTGCTTATACCGGAGGTCTAGTAGCGTGGCCACCCAGTACAGGTCGTTCTCCTTCATCCTTTTTATACAAGGGTCCCTCAACAGACATGACAGCATGAAAGACCCCATTTGAACAAAGGTTGGATGCCAAGCTACTCATTTCCCGTTCCTCCTCCTCACTGATGTAATTGACGGTCTGTTCTTCCCCACAGCCACGTACAACACCACGGGTCCCAGATAGGTGACAACAACGAGCACCCTGGGATGCCTGCTGTGGTTGGTCTTCCTCCTCCTCAAAGCCACATTCCTCCTCTGACTCCTCTTCCTCATACTCCTCTTCCAGTGTTGCCGCAGGTCCGGCAAGCGATGATGACAAGGCTGTTTCTGGTGGTGATGGTGACCACAAGTCTTCCTCTTCACGCTCATCTACAGCCTGATCCAGCACTCTTCGCAGGGCACGCTCCAGGAAGAAAACAAATGGGATGAGGTCGCTGATGGTGCCTTCGGTGCGACTGACTAGGTTTGTCACCTCCTCAAAAGGACGCATGAACCTCCAGGCATTGTGCATGAGCGTCCAGTAACGTGGCAAAAAAATTCCCAGCTCCACAGAGGCTGTCCTAGCACCCCGGTCATACAAATACTCGACGGCTTTTTCTTGTTGAAGCAGGCGGTCGAACATTAGGAGTGTTGAATTCCAATGTGTCGGGCTGTCGCAAATCAAGCGCCTCACTGGCATGTTTCGTCGCTGAATGTCTGAAAAGTGTGCCATTGCCGCGTAGGAACGCCTGAAATGGCCACACACCTTCCTGGCCTGCTTGAGGACGTCCTGTAAGCCTGGGTACTTAGATACAAAGCGTTGTACGATGAGATTCAACACATGTGCCATGCACGGCACATGTGACAACTTGCCCAAATTCAATGCCGCCAACAAATTGCTTCCATTGTCACACACCACTTTGCCGATCTCCAGTTGGTGCGGGGTCAGCCACTGATCCACCTGTGCATTCAGGGCGGACAGGAGTGCTGGTCCGGTGTGGCTCTCTGCTTTCAGGCAAATCAACCCCAAGACAGTGTGACACTGTCGTATCCGGGATGTGGAATAGCCCCTGGGGAGCTGGGGGGATTCAGTTGATGTGCAGCCAGACGCCACAGCAGAAGAGGACTCAGCCGAGGAGGTTATCGAAGAGGATGGAGTAGGAGAAGTAGAGGAGGTGGCAGTAGGCCTGCCTGCAAGTCGTGGCGGTGTCACCAACTCCGCTGCAGAGCCACACATTCCATGCTTGGCAGCCGTCAGCAGGTTGACCCAATGCGCAGTGTAGGTGATATACCTGCCCTGACCGTGCTTTGCAGACCAGGTATCAGTGGTCAGATGGACCCTTGCCCCAACACTGTATGCCAGAGATGCCATGACTTCCTTTTCAATCACTGAGTAGAGGTTTGGGATTGCCTTTTTTGAAAAAAAGATTTGTCCTAGCGACAAATTTTTTGAAGGCCTCAGACTCCAACAGCTGGTATGGTAAAATCTGACGGGCTAAGAGTTCCGTCAAGCCAGCTGACATTAGACCAGTGGAAATCTGTGCTTTGGTCTGATGAGTCCAAATTTTAGATTTTTGGTTCCAACCACCGTGTCTTTGTGCGACGCAGAAAAGGTGAACGGATGGACTCTACATGCCTGGTTCCGACCGTGAAGCATGGAGGAGGAGGTGTGATGGTGTGAGGTGCTTTTCTGGTGACACTGTTGGGGATTTATTCAAAATTGAAGGCATACTTAACCAGCATGGCTACCACAGCATCTTGCAGCGGCATGCTATTCCATCCTGTTTGCGTTTAGTTGGACCATCATTTATTTTTCAACAGGACAATGACCCCAAACACACCTCCAGGCTGTGTAAGGGCTATTTGACCATGAAAGAGAGTGATGGGGTGCTGCGCCAGATGACCTGGCCTCCACAGTCACTGGAACTGAACCCAATCGAGATGGTTTGGGGTGAGCTGGACCGCAGAGTGAAGGCAAAAGAGCCAACAAGTGCTAAGCATCTCTGGGAACTCCTTCAAGACTGTTGGAAGACCATTTCAGGTGACTACCTCTTGAAGCTCATCAAGAGAATGCCAAGAGTGTGCAAAGCAGTAATCAAAGCAAAAGGTGGCTCCTTTGAAGAACCTAGAATATGACATATTTTCAGTTGTTTCTAACTTTTTTGTTATATATATAATTCCACATGTGTTAATTCATAGTTGTGATGCCTTCAGTGTGAATCTACAATTTTTATAGTCATGAAAATAAAGAAAACTCTTTGAATGAGAAGGTGTGTCCAAACTTTTGGTATGTACTGTATATATAGCACATTTTGTGCTCAAACTTTTTCAAATGATGCGGCAAATAATAGAAGAACAGTTTAAAAAAAACTAAAAACTAATCCCTGACAGTGTAAGACTGTGGTGGTTCTTTAGAAGTGTGATTTGTTCTGACAGGTTCCCTTTAATAGTGCCTGTGCTTTTCCTTTATTATACTTTCTGTATTTGATAAAATATAGCCTGAACTGTATTATGAAAATTGTTCTGTTACTCCATTTTCAGTGTTTTCAACCAGATAGGAATGAAAGTCAAAACATTGGCACATTAGTAGTAATACACACGGACTGCTTAATTTATTTTTTTTATTTTTTTTCCGTTGTAGACTTTACCTGCTGGTAAGCGAGTCTCTTGAAATCCAGCTATAAATAAAATATCTTTTTTTTTTTACATGCAGAAACTGGTGACAGCAGCAGCTGTCTTTGAGCAAATAAGAAGAGACATGTGTCTTAATGTAGTAAGAATAAAGCTGAGTCTGGCTATTATGTATCATTATCAGTCACAAAGTGCTGATGGGAGTAGATATCACCCTATGCATAAGCCCTCTGCAATACATAGAACACTTCATAGTGGGATTGCTATGGCTTTCGGGCACAGTATCAAAAATTAGGACTATACAACCAAATATTTGCCATGATATTCTTTTGTCTGGGCTATATCTCCCAAAGTGAAAGGATAATACTTTCTACAAACATGTCATAAATAATCATTTTTTTGTGTGCCTCTTTATGTCTTTAGATATGCATTTCATATCTGTGGCTGGAATTGGAAAGGGTGACAATTCACACCATGTTTGACTCTGCACTATACAAGGGCATTTTCTTGATGTAGGCTAATACGCCATTAGACTTATCATTTACCAAAAGACAGCTCTAGGCATACATTTGGCTGATATATCTCGGTAGAAGTGTATAGAAAACTGTATACAAAAATATAGCATGTAGTATACTTTGTTCTTCAGTGGGACACACATATATGCATACAGTTTCTGTAAATTTAAATGATCCCAACAAAATACCTTAGCGTCCAGTGCTGAGAAAGCAGTATGCACCTAGCTTAACTTTTTTTTTGTTGTAAAAAACATTCCTAATACCTTACCAGAACATAAAAAACTTGGATATTCAAGTATTGAAAACAATAGGTCAAAAATATCAGAGCATGTACATTCCAGTTCCAAGAAACAGAGACAATGCACATTTGCATCCTTCTTATTAGTGCTCTGTTACATTCTCCTTTTTTTTTTTTTTACCGCATTACATTGTATACAATTTATTTCTGTAACTTTAGCACTGTATATCAAGTATAAAACTTTAAAGGCTTGACATTTTTACCCTAAACTCATCCATAGAACATAATTGTCTTCTACTAGATTGTTGTATGACTGGAGGGCTTCATTATGGGTAAAACATGGATTTCGAATGTCCCTCAATGCTGTAGGTAGCGCCACAATAAACAGTTAACTGCATACAAAACATCTAAATAATGCATATAAGCATTGAAAGCACATAGTGAATAATGTATAAACAGGCATTGATCCACCGTGAATTACCTGCCAGCTATTCATGATGGACAATGTAGTTAAGTGATGACATAATAGAAGGAAGAAGTTACTACACTTCATGCCTGGGATTTAGACTCCTCCTTTAGCAAAAGTCAATTGCACGTGCAGCTTTAGAACATGAGAATATGGAAAAAATATATGGTAACCAGAAACTATAGTAGTACCATAGAGGCTAGCAAGTCCTTATGGCGCACAGCTGGACTGCCTCACCAGATTACATGAGGATCCTTTGGTGTCCCAGGTTATGAAAAAATAATGAGCCGCTATGAAAACAGGGACTAATGCTCATTTGAAGCTGGCTTTAGAATCAATCTCTTAAAGGAAATGTGTCACCATTTTAGATTTTTTTAATTCTATTTTCTGAACATGATTATGGGGACGACCATCTTGCCTGAGCTGTACTTAACAGCATTTAGTAAGCATTAAGAAAATGGCTTTACTGCAGCCCCACGGTCCATTGACTTCTATAGGAGAGTTTTCTAGGCATGCTCTGTGACCTGTGCAGAGGTTATTGTACTAAGAGAGAAAAGTGGATCCTGTCTTATCTATCATTCTAATGCTGCCTGTAATTATATCACATCTGTGTATAGATAAGCAGGTAACTGTAGTAAAGTGATCTGTACAGACTAAGAAGTGGTGCCAATTATTATTCTTAGTGGCCAGTGGGAAAGATTGCTGTAATGCAGGTTATGGTTTTTGTTCAAATATAGATACTGACATGAAAAATTAAAAGTAACATCGCCACAAATAAAAAATAAAAAAAATATATTAAACATAAAAACATGATTTAAACAATAGGTCATTTTCTGATGACACATTTTCTTTAACACTGGGGGTTATATTTTATGAGCTCATTCACAAATAATCTATTACACCTTATTGATGTTGTGTATTTTGTGTGCAAACAACCAAAATTATGATCAAATAAAATGGACATTTATATCATCTGTCTAGATAGAAGGTGGACCCCCAGAATCATTTCCTCTGCTGGGTCCAAGAAACCCCAGACCATTTTTTTTTTTAGTAAAGCCAATTAATACATGTAGGAAACATTGGGGTATGTTTACAATTTCAAATGTACCAAAATTCTAGATCGGATTGATATGCAAAATAACTGTGGAGACCCAGTTATGGGTCTTCAACACAGAGAAAGCCAGATATCCTTCAAAAGGAAGGAAAACCAAGCAAAGGGGTGTCTCCATTACAGAGATCACCAGATCCACCATATTAAGTGGCCCCTATGTCAAGATCCTGCTCTTTTACAAGCTTTAAGGATGTGACAGGGAAGACCTAAGCCAGTTTTCCATCCACAGACAGCTGTTTCGGGGTGTTGCCCCCCATCAGTGTGGAGTAGGATTCTGGCTAACAAGGAGCAATGCCTTGTAGACTACTCAAACAAAACAATAGCTGATCTTAAGGGGACCAGCTAAAGAAAACACTGTGGAGCCTCATTTGAGAGTCTTAACACAGCAATCCAAATTGCAAAGCTCCCTGGGGAACAGCAATATGCAAAATAACTGAGGAGCCCCAGTTATGGGTCTTCAACACAGAGAAAGTCAGATATCCTTCAAAGGAAGGAAAACCAAGCAAAGGGGTGTCTCCATTACAGAGATCACCAGATCCACCTAATTAAGTGGCCCCTATATCAAGATCCTGTTTTTTTACAAGCTTTAAACATGTGACGGGGGAAGACCTAAGCCGGTTATCCATCCAGACAGCTGTTTCGGGGTTTCAGATTGAGTCAGAATTCTGACGCACATGCCTTACACCACATTTAATGTTTAGTGTTTTAGATTATTTTTTTTTTCGTTGTGTTCAATGAGAGTACAGTATGTGGCTTAATAGGAAAGGTGTGTGATGGGTGTGTGGCCAGCAGCCAAGTGGTGAGAATGTGTCTCCAGCTTGCTGTCATCACCCTAAGCCTATCTCACCACCCCCCCCTGTTTTCAGCCACTTTGCAGCCATAAATTGCTGACAGCAGAAATCACCTCTCACGCTACCAGTGGGGACCTCCTAGAGAAAAATTACCTCATCTTGCCCGAGATACGAGTACGGTCTAGTTAGGCCCGATAATCCTCGGCCTCGATTTCCGAGGCCTGGACAGGATGCATAAACGAGCACGCAGGAGGAGTGAAACACCAGCCAGGCAGACCACCGGACCTAGGAGATGTCTCCCAGAGAAGTTCATCTGCCGCCTGTCCTCGCATCGCCTCGGCTACAGTAGCCCAAGCTGGGAAAAGGGAAACTTGGCTATAGAAAAAGATACACCCCTCCCTTTCTCACACAGACCTCACCCTGCTCATAGGATCCCTGTGGATACCATCGCCAAAGGCTTTGGACTGTACAAGGACCAGGCACCTGTGTTAAGCTTGTCTGTGCGTGAATCCATATTAAAGGGCCGCAACTGCAAACATTCTTAGTCTGCTTCAGTGCCTGTTACACACACAGATGACACTTTCTCCTTTGCACTGAATCCTTAAAGTCATAGCCTTCATTTTTTCTGGTGTTCAACTGAGGTCCACATTATAGAGAGACATAATGGTCCAGTGTCACACCAACAACACCATTTATACTGAATGCTCCCTTAATATCTTTACCTAACCAGTGATAGGATGTTGCACTAGGTTTTCACTACCCAGCTAAATGCAGCCACCAGCTGGAGGAGACTAAGTGATTTTCTAACTACCGACAACTGACAACATCCAATTAGAGTTGGATCAAACTTGACAGTAATGGTGAAAATTTGACCTCATAAGACCAGGAATACAACCGCCTTACACTGATCAGGTTCTTTGAACTCGTTTGTTAAAAAGTGACATTCAACAGCCTTAACAAGTTCCCCCCAGGCTCGCTCATTGTCCCCCAGAAGTATCTCTGTGAGGAAACCTGCACTTAACCTACAAGAAATTGATAGTGATGGAGACGACATGCAAGACGACAAATCTCCCAATCTTGAGGTCCTTTCTGGGGAAAGCGCTCTCTAAAGCTTTGGAACCTGTTATGAAAAAACTACAGGACATTAAGCAGTATATGAGAAGTATTAGGGGTAGAGTATAACAGCTGGAGTCTGCTCAAATGCAGTTGAGCTCTAACAAAGAAGCAGACTCATCTGCCTTCAGTTCCTGCCAGGCCCACATGAACAAAATGATCAACTGGATGGAAGATCAAGAAAAAAGGGCACATTGTAACTAGTGTTGGTCGAGCACCAAAGTGCTCGAGTAGAACACCTCGGGATGCTCGGGTGCTCTACTGAGCACCCGAGCACAATGGAAGTCAATGGGAGAACCCGAGCATTAAACCAGTCACCCCCTGTTCTGAAGAGGGGAAGGGGTTTGGTTCATAGTAAAAGGTCAGAAATTGATTGAAACACCACTGCAATGGTTTGGGAACAGCATGGGGAGGATGTCTGGATGCATCTTGGACTCCCAGGTTGCTGCTGGGAACAATATTGTCCGAGTAGTACGCCACTTTTACAGACTGACAATAATACGCACCAAACCGAAGATAAAATTGAATTTAGAGAAAAAAATATTAGGAAACATTCTTTCCTGTATATTCCTGCATATATGTGTATATAAAATGCAAGTGTTGCCAAAAATTACAAGGAAGAGGCACTCCGATACAACCTGTATATCACATAAAGGAGAGCCTCATCTACATTGTGGTACAATTGTTCAGGTAGTGGGACTCCCACACTCATAAAGCCTATGAAACAGGGTTGCCAAAAATTACAAGGAACCGGCACTACACATAAAAGAGGGCATCATGCACACCCTTGAAAAATTGTGATTGATGGCCTGCTGGTGACCCTCAAAAACATTACGGGCAAGGGCCTGCAGCTGATCTGACCATCTAAAACTTTAGGGGTGATGGTCTGCTGCTGAGCTGATCATCTAAAACATTAGGGGTGAGGGCCTTCTGCCAATCTGACCACCTAAAAATTTTTGTGGGTGAGGGACTGCTGCTGAGCTGACCATCTAAAAAAAATTGTGGGCGAGGGCCTGCTGTCGAGCTGACCATCTATAAAATGTTGTGGGTGAGGGCCTGCTGCCGAGCTGACATTCAAAAAATTTAGGGGTGAGGGTCTACTGCTGAGCTGACCCTCTAAAACATTATGGTTGAGTGCCTGCTGGTGACCCTCAAAAATATTATGGGTGAGGGCCTGCTGGT
Organism: Bufo gargarizans; assembly: GCF_014858855.1. Lineage (NCBI taxonomy): Eukaryota > Metazoa > Chordata > Amphibia > Anura > Bufonidae > Bufo > Bufo gargarizans. The sequence continues at coordinate 162,630,423 of NC_058087.1, forward strand.
GACTCTCAAAAACATTATTGGTGAGGGTCTGCTGTTGAGCTGACCCTCTAAAACATTGGGATCAAGGGCAGCCTAATAAGCATGTTGATATGATGGAGGATGAGGGGGAGGACAAGAAAAGGGATATTGAACCATATTTTAGTGGTGGAAAGGGGGCATGGGAATACAGTGTATTCAATACACCATAAAAGTCACATTTAGAGTGCCTTTATGTTCAGCCTCTTTTCTCTGGTGGAGTTGAGAAGTCAGGGGCAATCCAGTCCTTATTCATTTTTATAAGAGTCAACCGGTCAGCATTATAAGCATTATGAGTTGACAGGCGGATGCGCTTATCAGCTATTATGCCCCCAGCAGTGCTAAATACACGCTCTGACAAAACGCTGGCGGTGGGGCACCTCCAAGACATAAAGCGACAGTTCGTGCCACACCCAATAGTTGTAAGGCACACAGGGATCACTGAGGATGCTGACATGGTTTGTTACTTACTCCTTCACCATCTTCCCAAATGTTTCCCTCCTTGTGACACTAGGCCGCACATCAGGTTGAGGGTGCAGGCGGGGTGTCATAAAACTGTCCCAGGCCTTGGAGAGTATTGCCCTGCCTCTGTTGGATCTGGCTATGTGTTCCCCTTGTCTCCCCTCCTCGATTGGCAAAAGAACTGCATACTCTGCAGCCAGCGTTGTCAGCTGGAAATTTCTGGAGCAATTTTTCCACAAGACCTTTTGGTCTTGCACCATTTTGCTCGTCCTCTCCACCACAGGAATGAGAGATGAGAAGTTCTTTGTAGCAGAGGTCGAGAAGGCTGAACAACCAGTAATCGGTGTTGGCCAAAATGTGTACAACTCGAGGGTCACAGGAAATGCAGCCCAACATAAAGTCAGCCATGTGTGCCAGAGTTCCAATAGACAAGAATTCACTGTCCTCATCAGGAGGATGATTCTCCTCTTCCTCCTATTCTACCCATCCATGCTGAACAGGGGTACTACCCTCTGTAGCGGAGGCAACTGTCTCCTGCTCCTCCTCCTCATCATTATTAATTTGCGCTGAGAAGATGAACTGAGGGTGGTCTGGCTATCACCCTGTGTACTGTCTTCCCCCATTTCCACCTCTTCCACATGCAAAGCATTCACCTTAATTGTGAGCAGCGAGCGTTTGAGTAGACACAGAAGTGGGATGGTTATGCTGATAATAGCGTTATTGCCGCTCACCATCTGTGTTAATTCCTCAAAGTTGCGTAAAACCTCACAGATGTCAGATATCAATGCCCACTCGTTGCTTGTGTAGAGCAGAAACTGACTTTAAAGGCGACGACCATGTTGCAGCTGGTAACCCATTAGTGCCCTCTACTGATCACAAAGCCTGGCCAACATATGGAACGTGGAGTTCCAGCGGGCGCACCTTCACCAGTAGCTTAGACAAATTGGGGTAGATTTTGAGAAACCGCTGAACCACTAGGTTGAACACATGGGCTAGGCATGGTATGTGTGTGAGCTTGCCGAATGCAGAGCTCCAAAGCCGCCACCAAGTTACGGCCATTATCAGACACAACCATGCCTGGTTGTAGGTTAAGTGGCAAGAGCCACAGCTCAGTCTGGTCCCTTATACCCTGCCACAGCTCTGTGGCGGTGTGCTGTTTGTCACCTAAGCTGATCACTTTAAGCACGGCTTGTTGCCGCTTCCCCACTGCAGTGCTACGCTGCTTCCAGCTACCGACTGATGTCTGACTGGTGCTGCAAGATGATAATTCAGAGGTGGAAGTAGAGAAAGAGGTGGAGGAGGAGAAGATGGGGTTGCAGCCACTAACGTAGAAGGTGGCGGAAACCCTGATGGAAGTAGGGGCCGCAATCCTTGGCGTCGGAAGCACCTGTGCCACCCAAGGGTACAACTTGCTCCCGGCATCAACAACGTTGACCCTGTATACCGTCAGGGAAATGTAGCATCCCTGGCCTAAAGTCTATGTGTCAGTCGTTAAGTAGATCTTTCCAATTACTGCATTGGTCAGGGCACGAGTGATGTTACGGGACACATGCTGGTGTAAGGCTGGGACTGCACACCGTGAAAAATATTGGTCGCTGGTGACACAGTACCACGGGACAGCCGCCACCATCGGGCTGCAGAAAGCCTCAGTGTCCACAAGCCTAAATGGCAAAATTTCCAGGGCCAGCAATTTGGAAAGGTACGCATTTAGTGCTATGGTCTGTGGGTGGGTGGCTGGGTATTTGCACTTTTGTTCAAAGGTATGGGTTATAGACATCTGTACGCTGCGCTGGGACACAGAAGTGGATGTGCTAGCTGATGGTGCTTGCGAAGGTCCAGGTGCATGGCAGGAGGCATCTGGGCCTGTGCCTTGGCCAGAGTATTGGCCAGCACATACCACAGGGTAAGGGGAGGCAGTGGTGTGACCCGCAGACACTGGTGGTGGACCCAGGCATTTGGCTCACCTATTAGGGTGCTTTGATTCCATGTGGCAGATCATGCTGGTGGTGGTTAGGTTGCTAGTGTTCACTCCCCTGCTCATTTTGGTACAGCACTGGTTGCAAATGACAATTATTTTATCGTCCACACTTTCCTGAAAAAAGTGCCAGACTGCGGAACACCTACCCCTTGGCAAGGGAGTTTTTCACAAGGGGGGGCTCCGGGGAACAGTTGTGGGCCTGTTTGGTGTGGCCCGCCTTCTCCCTTTTGCTATACCACTACCTCTTCCAGACTGTTTCGGTGCTGCGGATCCTTCTCCCTCTGTACTGCTCTCCTTGCTCGGCTTGCCACCTTCCCAGGTTGGGTCAGTGACTTCGTCGTCCAGCACCTTCTCTTCCACTTCCTCACTCTGGTCATTCTCCTGACTTGTTGACCTAACAACAACCTCAGTTATTGACAACTGTGTCCCATCATCATTATGAACCTCTTGAGACATTAATTGCGTTTGAATTATTGGCAACTGTGTCTCATCATCATCATCCACCTCGTGAAACACTAATTGCCGTTCCCCACCGTCATCTTCTTCTGACTGTGGATGCTCCAGAGTTTGGGAATCAGGGCAGAAGATCTCCTCATGTCCCTATTCATGCGGGCTTGGCGAGAGGCCTAAATTAAGTAATGGAGATGTAAACAGCTCCTTGGAATTTCCAAGTGTAGGATCACTTGTTTGCCAAGACTCTCCATGGTGGGTGGAAGGAGTATCAGGGTGAGGATTCTGTTGACCAGACTCTTGGCTACTGAGACTGGACTTTGTGGAAGACAGGGTGGTGCTTAACCGACTGGAAGCATTATCTACTGCAATCCACCTGGTCGCACTGGTCTGACTTCGAGAGTGGTGTCCTGTGCCGCCCTGCAAACTGGGACATAAAGCTAGGTTTCATGGATGAGTTTGTTTCTTGTGCTCTAGCAGAAGGCACAGTTTCACCACAGCCTCAGTGTGCACCATCAGTAGCACGGCCTTACTGCTCGCCTTGTACATATTAAATGGTATATATGGTTGCAAGTATGTCACACGTACAGTAGCGCAGGTTTTGTAAGTGTATGCGCATATAAAGTACACAGAATGTCATATATTTTTAGGATGTGCACATGTTAAACAGGAGGTATAGCGCAAGTAATGTCGCTGTCACCACCGCCTAATAAAAAAGAACACTGAATGAATGTCACTGATATTTAGGATGCACAAACGTTATACAGGAGATGTAGTGCAGGTAATGTAACTGTCCGCAGCGGACACCATCTACAGAAAAAGTACAATAGATATCACAGATATTTTTAGGCTGTGCACACATTACACAGGAGATGCAGCGCAGAAAATGTTGGCCAAACAATTGCAAGATATTTAGCGCAGGTTGCGCTAAAAAAATAATTATTGCTGCCAGATACAAATATAGTCCTTAAAAGGACTTTTGGGTCTCTAACAAGTTTTAGCAATTTATCGCAGGTGGTGCTGTGGTGACCATTGTTGTAAAAAAAAAAAAAGAAAAAAATGCCATTAGTCGCTCACGCATGGCTTCTCCGTTTAAGTTTTACACACAGGACTCCGCCATTAGTCTCTCTCGCATGGCTCCGCCATTAGAGCCTCTCACGCATGGCTCCGCCATTAGAGTCTCTCACGCATGGCTTCTCCGATTTAGTTTTATACATATGACTCCGCCATTAGAGTCTCTCACGCATGGCTTCTCCGTTTTAGTTTTATACATATGACTCCGCCATTAGAGTTTCTCACGCATGGCTCCGCCATTAGAGTCTCTCACGCATGGTTCCACCATTAGAGTCTCTCACGCATGGCTTCTCCGTTTTAGCTTTATACCTATGACTCCGCCATTAGAGTCTCTCACGCATGGCTCCGGCATTAGAGCCTCTCACGCATGGCTTCTGCGTTTTAGATTTATACATATGACTCCGCCATTAGAGTCTCTCACGCATGGCTTCTCCATTTTAGTTTTATACATATGACTCCGCTATTAGAGTTTCTCATGCATGGCTCTGCCATTTGAGTCTCTCACGCATGGCTTCTTCTTTTTAGTTTTATACATATGACTCCGCCATTAGAGTCTCTCACGCATGGCTTCTCCGTTTTAGTTTTATAAATATGACTCCGCCATTAGAGTTTCTCATGCATGGCTCCTTTTGGGTCTCTAACAAGTTTTAGCAATTTATCGTAGGTGTTGCTGTGGTGACTATTGTTGTAAAAAAAAAAATGCCATTAGTCGCTCATGCATGGCTTCTCCGTTTAAGTTTTGCACACAGGACTCCGCCATTAGTCTCTCACGCATGGCTCCGCCATTAGAGCCTCTCACGCATAGCTTCTCCATTTTAGTTTTATACATATGACTCCGCCATTAGAGTCTCTCATGTATGGCTTCTCCGTTTTAGTTTTATACCTATGACTCCCCTATTTAAGGCTGGCTGCGTGATCCCACAACAAGTAGGTTTTATGTATTTTCTGCCTTCAGACCCACTCGCATGGCTCGGTCATCTGTGGCTCGCAATACAATTTTCTCGTGGTGGCTCGCACGCGTGGCTTGTGCCATTAGAGTCTCACTCTCCTTATTGTTTTCTCTGACTTTTATTTTCTAGGTTGTTGGGTCTTCATTGTTTTCTTTATAAGCAGTCATCCCAAGCCTGCCTTGGCAGACATCATCTTCTCCCAGGCATGCTTACTTCATCTACAAACTTGGGCTGAGGGGGTTGGTGTCCGGCCTATGTCCTGGGTATCGGTCCGTCTTCCAGTAGGAGGTACAGTAATAAGGCGGACTTTACTAAGTCTGTCATGTCTACAGACACGACAAGTCTTATTATGACTAGAGGCTCGGCATACATAGTTTATCACGACCTTAAGCTTATTTTCTGTCACAACTGCAGGTATTATGTGTACGTTCTGTCCTAATTACAGGCAACATTAGCTTGTTAAAATTGTAGTACAGGTCGGCTCACCCCTGATTCCAGCTGGCAAGGTGCTCCACCCTGATGTCGTACCCCGATCACCAGAAATAAAGCAATGATAGTTGAAAGGGTGGGCACTCTAATATCTGGATCACAGAGTAGGCAATGTGACAGTATTTATTTAACAGTAATTTAAGTAACTACCAAAACAGATCAAATCCTATTAAAACACAATGTATCTATAAAATTAATAAAAGGGTAAATATACTTGATAAGATATGCTGTGGTATGTCCACTGGTAATACTATAAAATGGCCTGAGTATACTGGCCAAGGATCATGGATATGGTAGCCGTAAGTTCTGGTTATGTACAGACTATGTTGTCAAGTATATTTATTCTCTGGAACAATGAACTGCAATCTAATTTTGACTCCACATTATCGAATAAAATGTGAAAATATAGAAATAAGTGACCAGTGCATAAAATATAAAAGAACCAAAATTAAGTGATAGAACATAAAAGTGTTATATTTAAGTGCAATATACTATAAGTGTTCAAATGGTTGCAATGATAAGCAACCGTGCAAGAATATCTGTGGAGATTTGTCCTCAAGCACAATCTTTCTAGATGTAACAGAAAAGTTCCTGAGGATCGGCTTATTATTCCAGCATCTAATCCGAAATGTATACTCTGTTGTACAATGTATCAGTCCGGCAAATCTCTGGTTAGTACCGCTATAGAGCACAGCAGCGATAATTAATTATTTCACCAGTGAAGCTATTGAACGGTATTGTGTGCACATATAATCAGTTGGTTAATTATTTTGTTACTCACATGCGGGCTTTCTGCCATCTTCACCGTGGCGTCCCACGTAGTGGAGATTCTGGGTAAAATGTATCACTGGGCCCCAGATAGCATACGGCCTGGCTGTTTTAAATGCAGGTTCCTCTGGTATATTACCGTGTTTTACCAGGTCCGGCTGTGAGTAACAGTGCTGGTGGTATTCGTTCAGCTCCGCTGCAGGTTCACCTAGGTGTCCTTAATTGGGATACGTGCTCCACCTCTCTTTTAGTGCGGTCACGTACATAGGTGTCTGCTCGATGTCCATAAAGCTTTTTTTAAATCCTAGAAAGCGCTTTCTTCTGTCTAATATCAGATGGCAAACTGTTGTGGTTTATAGTCAGGTCCAATTGGTCCACGCCAGACGCGTTTCGAAGGATATCCACCTTCTTCAGAGCCACTGAGGAAGAAGGTGACTTCAACGTATCCCTTATTGGACACTTCCAAAGGAAAGTGCTTCCTCTCTTATAAGGCTCTCAAATACATTTAAAAAAAAACTTGCAATCGCTATCCCTTAAAGACACTTGGCGTTTTATGCACCCAACAGATAGGGACTACACCCTACACTCCATCCCTCACAACTCTCACCACAGGATTACCTACTTTTTTCTCCAGCAACATTCCCTAAGCAAAGTTTAATCTGTTAACATTGGCTCTAACATCAACTCTTTCCCATTAGAGCTTGTCCTTTCAGACCACCAGGGTGGCTAAACAAGACTTTATTATCTATCCTTTCAGTTCAGTCGAGTGTGGGGGTCCTTGGACCTTTCAACATAACTCATACACGGAAGTGGGAGGCACACAAGGTGACGATAAGAGGAGAGTTTATCTCAATTGGATTGTATCAGAAGAAACTAAGGGACACACAAACAAGAAGCAGGGAGGAATCGTGTGTTCAGATGGAAAAAAAAAATAGAATTTTCTGAATATTTGTGCTCAACACTACTCATGACTGACCCAGAAGTGATTGAACACAAATGAATTGAGTTCTACAACTCCTTATACCAACTCGGATTTAGATAATCCCCAACAGGACAGAACCTCATCTTTAACTAACTTCCTATCACATATTTCACTACCCTCTCTCCCACCTTCATCTCACGCAGCCATACTCAAACCTTTCTCTAAAGAGGATGTCCTCTCTGCCCTGTCAAAGTGCCCGAAGGACAAGGCTACAGGCCCAAATGGATTCCTCGGCTCATGCTATAAATCCTTCTCCTCAATCTTGCTCCACAACTCACAGACATGTACAACACTTATCTGGCAGGTGACCCAATCCAGAGGCAGTCACTGAAGGCATACATTGATCCATAAAGAAGGAAAATACCCCACACTTTGTGGTAGTATTAGACCCATATCCTTAGATATGAAGCTGTACGCTAGCCTCATATTGAACAGCCTGTCTCTCCTTCAGGTCGCAGTTCAAGAGAAGCAACTGTTGGTGTTGTTTGGAACAGATGCCGAAAAGGCCCCCAACCCCTTATAGAAGCCATATTTGAGATGTACACACGATCCTCCGCCAGACTCAGAATAAATCACTTCTTATTGACCCCCTTTACAATATGTCTGGCACAAAGCAGGGCTGTCTCCTCTCTCCTATCTTTTTCATACTGTCTTTTGATCCCCTATTACAAACGATCAGGGAACACCCAGATAGACAATATTACGCTAGCCGGAAAGTCACACACAACGTTGCAGCATACAATATATATAAATGTAAGACAATTTTGTTGCTGTCTTGTATTTAGACCATTTACTACGCCTAAAACAGACGTGGAAAATGGAAAATGAGATGGGCCTGCCGGTCCATCCCCTTCCCCGCCAATGCCATGCCCACTATTTCTAGACCTGGTGTGAGCGGCGGGAAGTCACAGATTGCGATGCATAGACCTTTGCGCCACAATCTGTGCCAGAAATATGCCTAATTTAGGCATATTTGTGTTTGATAAATGGCCCCCTTAGTCTAAGTCTGCACTGACAGTATTAGTAAATTTGTCTCTTTTAAGGAATACAATCTGGTCTCTGTATTGTGTGGCTAAATACGCTTATTTATTACTATCAAAAGTGATAGATACATTTTTGCAATACTGGATTAAATAATAATAAATTATTTAATCTAATTTAAATTATTTTTACTTTAAAACGGCTTAAAAACTGCAGTATGAGCTAACTTAAAGGACTTCTCTGGAAATTAAGAAAATTAAAATACTTAAATATTACTTTATTATGAATATATTCTCCATATATTTCATTTTTAATAATGGAGCATTTTGTTTGGGGAGCAATCATCAGGGGAAACAAAATGGCCACAGTCCCATTAGTTCACTCAAAACCGGTCCTGATCACACAATTTACTTTACAACACTGAGGTAAAGAGCTGCCTCATCCTGGTCTCTTCTCTGCTTGTCAGGGATTATGATCCTGAATACAGATGATAAGAACTTTAGCTAAATCTCTGTGGAATTTAGTTCATGAGGAGACATGATAGACGGACAGGATAGACTGTGGTAATGTGGTGCTGATGTAATGGAAACTGCATTCAAGTGCTGCTGCTCATTAGCCACACCTCACCCTCCTCTCATGTCTCCTCATCTTCTCCATTCCCACAAAGATTCAACTGTATTCAGGATCATGATTTCTGACAAGCAGAGAAAAGAGGAGGATGAGGCAGCACTATGGCTCATTGTGGTGAAGTAACTTTTTCTGTGTGATTAGGACAGGTTAGGATAGGACATCGGCCATTTTATTTCTCCTAAGGATTGTTCCCTGGACAAAACAAGAAATTTTAAGTAATGAAAGGTATTTGTGAATATATTTATTATAAAATATTTAAGTATTTTTATTTTTTTAATTCCTGGAGAAACCCTTTAATTTAAACCTACTAGGAAAGGACTGGTCACACTATAGTGTAAAGGATGGTATACTAGACCTTGCTAGAATATCCCAAACACTTCAAGGTACAGGAATCTTGGCGGTTATTGTAACTTTAAGTGGTACAAAGGTGTATTAGTTACAGTCTTTAAGTAAGGTACAGAGGTCAGTTCTGTATCCAGTCTGTCTGTCCTGTTCATTTTCCTGTCAAGGTACCCAGTCTGTCTCGACCACTACCCTGCTTGCAAGCCTATCCTATGTCTAACTAATCAATATTTTTTTTTTTATTGTGCTGCCTGGGTCTCCCAAAAAAAACTGTTTCATGTTCTAATGCCTAATCAGACTGCTGTTGTGGTTTCCCTGCATTTATGCTATCCTGAGTTCCTGGCTTGCACTGAAGTACTCAACCTCTGTGGGTCAGCTGCTTGCTTGCAGGTTGCCCCCCTGCAGTGAAGTCCATATGCCTTTACAGAGGTTAAAGGGTGAATACCAGGTGAGCACAGGAATAACAAAGTCAAACCCTTTAGTTGGCACAGTGGTTCAACCCTCACTGCCCTATTACACTTAGAAGCCCACTTGGCAGTCTCTTGAATATTAGAAGAACAACCAGTAGAACATGTCAAATAAGGTGACTACTGTCACACACAAATAGATATAGTGCAGCCTAGAACTTTGATGACCCACAATCCTTACTTACTTGCACGGTCACCTAGACAGTGACCCCACAACTGGGCGATAGTCCCTATACACACACAGACAACACACATACAGCATATGTGGCAAGAAAGGGAAAGGCACTCATAGGGCAATCGTTTCTTAATGAGTTGGTTTAAAAAAGGTAATGGTTATGCTCACCTTTTTCGTGTTGTGCAAGCATAGGCACAACACTAGTGTAGGCATATGTTTAGATAGTGGTCAGTGCTGCCGGTATCATTCACTCCTCACTTGTGGAGTTGCCAGTCCTCCTGGAGGAGTGATGAGAGACAATAAAGAGCTGTGGAGCATTGGTGGTTGACCATTTTCGATACATCCTGGCGCAATAACACGGCCTCAAGTAGTTGGAGACAATTCTTTCTATTTACAAATACGTGACAACGTGTTTCAGAGTAGACAATCACAATTTTTTTTTCAAGTCTAAAAAATAGTAGTTAAATGTCATAGAAATAAAATTGAGGCTAGTAATGGTGGTATTACATTGAAGGAACAAGGGCAACATATGATCATAATAGTAATAGTAGTGACAATAGCAAAAATATCCAGTTTAGGATAAAATTGGAAGCAAAACATGTGTTTAAAATACATTATAGATGAGGTTAAATCTCTAAAAACATCCAAACCATTATGCTGGCTAAAAGTAGTGGTCATCATGACTAGTAGATGTATATATATTAAAAATGATAACTGGTCATTATGCTGATTGTGGTAGCAGTTCATGATGAAAGATTAAATTATTTAATTGGGTGGACATAAGGGGGGGTATAAAGCTGATGAATGGATGTGAGCCACCCACTTTCAAATGCTGGGTGGTGGATCCCATTAATAAAAATGTGTAGACACATAGAAATGTGTAAATATAAAAAAATCTGAATATATAAATAAATCTGTAGATACATGCATGCATGAACCTGTGCATAAACATAAATATACAGTATACATACCCATACATATGCATACCCTCATGTGTATACATGCACACATCTACACATACAGGAATGCATACATGTAGATATCTGTAAAAACATGCATGCACAAGCATGTGCACTCCTGTGTAATTGCCCACAAAAAGTGAAGGGCTGCATATGGAGAAGCAGTGATTGCCAGGGGTGCTGTATATTTCCCTTTTATAGAATGCATTGCATCTATAAAGGGAATACTAGTGAGTAGGGATGAGCGAACTCGAACTGTATAGTTCGGGTTCGTACCGAATTTTGGGGTGTCCGTGACACGGACCCGAACCCGGACATTTTCGTAAAAGTCCGGGTTCGGGTTCGGTGTTCGTCGCTTTCTTGGCGCTTTTGTGACGCTTTCTTGGCGCTTTTTGAAAGGCTGCAAAGCAGCCAATCAACAAGCGTCATACTACTTGCCCCAAGAGGCCGTCACAGCCATGCCTACTATTGGCATGGCTGTGATTGGCCAGAGCACCATGTGACCCAGCCTCTATTTAGTCAAATCTGTTTTTATTGTTTTCAGGAAACATAGCTTACACATAGTATATGCATATCGCTTACATCATGCATAAACAACACAGAGCAGATGACAGATTACAAATAGCCACATAATCATATTCTAGACATTTGGCTTCCAGGGAATGAACCCGACAATACAGGTAAGTGGTCCATTGAAATCTCGCACGACAAATCAGCTGTTCCTTAGGTGCATATTTAAGTACTGAGAAAAACACACATAAACAACAACAAATGTGGGTCCTGTCTACCCCGACCACCCCCGAATCCCCTCTTTTTTCAACACCCTAAGGTGTGTTCAAGACAGCTAGTTCACTCAGGGTTTTTTAGGTACATCTAAGTTATCTCCATCCCTCTTCCTCACATATTTCAACCATGGATCCCAAACCCGTAGATATCTTTCCCTAGTATGATATGTCCAACCCACTAATTCTTTGACCCAGCCTCTATTTAAGCTAGAGTCACATAGCGCCGCCCGTCACTCTGCTCTGATTAGCGTAGGGAGAGGTTGCGGCTGCGACAGTAGGGCGAGATTAGGCAGATTAACTCCTCCAAAGCACTTGATTATTGATCGATCTGCAGCTGTGGGTCATTGAGCTGCTGATACTCAATTGCTCACTGTTTTTAGGCTGCCCAGACCGTTTGTCAGTCACTTTTTTCTGGGGTGATCGGCGGCCATTTTGTGTCTTGTGCGGTGCTGCGACCAAGTGCATCCAAGCTGCGACAAAGTGCATTTAACCCTCAATGGTGTGGTTGTTTTTTGGCTAAAGCCTACATCAGGGTGAAGCTGTCACACCAAGTGCATTTAACCAGCAATAGTCTGTTTATTTTTTGGCCATATACTACATCAGGGGCAAGCTGCGCCCGTCACCAAGTGCATTTAACCCTTAGTAGTGTGGTTGGTCAAGCTATCACACCAAGTGCATTTAACCAGCAATAGTCTGTTCATTTTTTGGCCATATACTAAATCAGGGGCAAGCTGCGCCCGTCACCAAGTGCATTTAACCAGCAATAGTCTGTTCATTTTTTGGCCATATACTACATCAGGGGCAAGCTGCGCCCGTCACCAAGTGCATTTAACCCTCAGTAGTGTGGTTGGTCAAGCTGTGACACCAAGTGCATTTAACCAGCAATAGTCTGTTCATTTTTTGGCCATATACTACATCAGGGGCAAGCTGCGCCCGTCACCAAGTGCATTTAACCCTCAGTAGTGTGGTTGGTCAAGCTGTCACACCAAGTGCATTTAACCAGCAATAGTCTGTTCATTTTTTGGCCATATACTACATCAGGGGCAAGCTGCGCCTGTCACCAAGTGCATTTAACCCTCAATGGTGTGGTTGTTTTTTGGCTAAAGCCTACATCAGGGTGAAGCTGTCACACCAAGTGCATTTAACCAGCAATAGTCTGTTCATTTTTTGGCCATATACTAAATCAGGGGCAAGCTGCGCCCGTCACCAAGTGCATTTAACCAGCAATAGTCTGTTCATTTTTTGGCCATATACTACATCAGGGGCAAGCTGCGCCTGTCACCAAGTGCATTTAACCCTCAATGGTGGTTGTTTTTTGGCTAAAGCCTACATCTGGGTGAAGCTGTCACACCAAGTGCATTTAACCAGCAATTGTCTGTTCATTTTTTGGCCATATATATACTACATCAGGGGCAAGCTGCGCCCGTCACCAAGTGCATTTAACTCTCAGTAGTGTGGTTGGTCAAGCTGTCACACCAAGTGCATTTAACCAGCAATAGTGTGGTTATTTTTTGGCCATATCCCAGTCTAATTCTGTCACTAAATCCATACCGGTCACCCAGCGCCTAAATACTAGGCCTCAAATTTCTATCCCGCTAAATCTGTCGTTACCGCTGTACTGTTGTGGCTGGGCAAGTTATTTAGTGTCCGTCAAAGCACATTTTTTGTTCAGGGTTGAAATACAATTCCCAATTTAGCAATTTCATAATTTAGTGGTTTCTGCTATATCAGAGCTATTTGAAATCTATCCCTAAAAGGGTATATAATATTCAAGGTGCACATAGGGTCATTCAGAATAACTTCACACACACGCTACTGTGCATTTCCAAGTCTAATTCTGTTAGTAAATCCATACCGGTCACCCAGCGCCTAAATACTAGGCCTCAAATTTATATCCCGCTAAATCTCTCGTTACCGCTGTCCTTTTGTGGATGGGCAAGTTATTTAGTGTCTGTCAAAGCACATTTTTTGTTCTGGGTTGAAATACAATTCCCAATTTAGCAATTTCATAATTTAGTGGTTTCTGCTATATCAGAGCTATTTGAAATCTATCCCTAAAAGGGTATATAATATTCAAGGTGCACATAGGGTCATTCAGAATAACTTCACACACACGCTACTGTGCATTTCCAAGTCTAATTCTGTTAGTAAATCCATACCGGTCACCCAGCGCCTAAATACTAGGCCTCAAATTTATATCCCGCTAAATCTGTCGTTACTGCTGTACTGTTGTGGCTGGGAAAGTTATTTAGTTTCCGTCAAAGCACATTTTTTGTTCTGGGTTGAAATACAATTCCCAATTTAGCAATTTCATAATTTAGTGGTTTCTACTATATCAGAGCTATTTGAAATCTATCCCTAAAAGGGTATATAATATTCAAGGTGCACATAGGGTCATTCAGAATAACTTCACACACACGCTACTGTGCATTTCCAAGTCTAATTCTGTCACTAAATCCATACCAGTCACCCAGCGCCTAAATACTAGGCCTCAAATTTATATCCCGCTAAATCTCTCGTTACCGCTGTACTGTTGTGGCTGGGAAAGTTATTTAGCGTCCGTCAAAGCACATATTTTGTTCTGGGTTGAAATACAATTCCTAATTTAGCAATTTCATAATTTAGTGGTTTCTGCTATATCAGAGCTATTTGAAATCTATCCCTAAAAGGGTATATAATATTCAAGGTGCACATAGGGTCATTCAGAATAACTTCACACACACGCTACTGTGCATTTCCAAGTCTAATTCTGTTAGTAAATCCATACCGGTCACCCAGCGCCTAAATACTAGGCCTCAAATTTATATCCCGCGAAATCTGTCGTTACCGCTGTCCTGTTGTGGTTGGGAAGTTATTTAGTGTCCGTCAAAGCACATTTTTTGTTCTGGGTTGAAATACAATTCCCAATTTAACAATTTCATAATTTAGTGGTTTCTGCTATATCAGAGCTATTTGAAATCTATCCCTAAAAGGGTATATAATATTCAAGGTGCACATAGGGTCATTCAGAATAACTTCACACACATGCTACTGTGCATTTCCAAGTCTAATTCTGTCACTAAATCCATACCGGTCACCCAGCGCCTAAATACTAGGCCTCAAATTTATATCCAGCTAAATCTCTCGTTACCGCTGTACTGTTGTGGCTGGGAAAGTTATTTAGTGTCCGTCAAAGCACATTTTTTGTTCTGAGTTGAAATACAATTCCCAATTTAGCAATTTCATAATTTAGTGGTTTCTGCTATATCAGAGCTATTTGAAATCTATCCCTAAAAGGGTATATAATATTCAAGGTGCACATAGGGTCATTCAGAATAACTTCACACACACGCTACTGTGCATTTCCAAGTCTAATTCTGTCACTAAATCCATACCGATCACCCAGCGCCTAAATACTAGGCCTCAAATTTATATCCTGCTGAATTTGAATACAATACATTGGGCCAAATAATATTTTTGTTGTTGTGGTGAACCATAACAATGAGGAAAACATCTAGTAAGGGACGCGGACGTGGACATGGTCGTGGTGGTGTTAGTGGACCCTCTGGTGCTGGGAGAGGACGTGGCCGTTCTGCCACATCCACACGTCCTAGTGTACCAACTACCTCAGGTCCCAGTAGCCGCCAGAATTTACAGCGATATATGGTGGGGCCCAATGCCGTTCTAAGGATGGTAAGGCCTGAGCAGGTACAGGCATTAGTCTATTGGGTGGCCGACAGTGGATCCAGCACGTTCACATTATCTCCCATCCAGTCTTCTGCAGAAAGCGCACAGATGGCGCCTGAAAACCAAGCCCATCAGTCTGTCACATCACCCCCATGCATACCAGGGAAACTGTCTCAGCCTCAAGTTATGCAGCAGTCTCTTGTGCTGTTTGAAGACTCCGCTAGCAGGGTTTCCCAAGGGCATCCACCTAGCCCTTCCCCAGCGGTGAAAGACATAGAATGCACTGACGCACAACCACTTATGTTTCCTGATGATGAGGACATGGGAATACCACCTCAGCATGTCTCTGATGATGACGAAACACAGGTGCCAACTGCTGCGTCTTTCTGCAGTGTGCAGACTGAACAGGAGGTCAGGGATCAAGACTGGGTGGAAGACGATGCAGGGGACGATGAGGTCCTAGACCCCACATGGAATGAAGGTCGTGCCACTGACTTTCACAGTTCGGAGGAAGAGGCAGTGGTGAGACCGAGCCAACAGCGTATCAAAAGAGGGAGCAGTGGGCAAAAGCAGAACACCCGCCGCCAAGAGACTGCGCCTGCTACTGACCGCCGCCATCTGGGACCGAGCACCCCAAAGGCAGCTTCAAGGAGTTCCCTGGCATGGCACTTCTTCAAACAATGTGCTGACGACAAGACCCGAGTGGTTTGCACGCTGTGCCATCAGAGCCTGAAGCGAGGCATTAACGTTCTGAACCTAAGCACAACCTGCATGACCAGGCACCTGCATGCAAAGCATGAACTGCAGTGGAGTAAACACCTTAAAACCAAGGAAGTCACTCAGGCTCCCCCTGCTACCTCTTCTGCTGCTGCCGCCTCGGCCTCTTCTGCTGCTGCCGCCTCGGCCTCTTCCTCCGCCTCTGGAGGAACGTTGGCACCTGCCGCCCAGCAAACAGGGGATGTACCATCAACACCACCACCACCTCCGTCACCAAGCGTCTCAACAATGTCACACGGCAGCGTTCAGCTCTCCATCTCACAAACATTTGAGAGAAAGCGTAAATTCCCACCTAGCCACCCTCGATCCCTGGCCCTGAATGCCAGCATTTCTAAACTACTGGCCTATGAAATGCTGTCATTTAGGCTGGTGGACACAGACAGCTTCAAACAGCTCATGTCGCTTGCTGTCCCACAGTATGTTGTTCCCAGCCGCCCTCTCCTCTGCCTGGGTGCTGGGCCTAAATTTATGACAATGGACTGTTGCAGTGGTGGGTGACGTGAAGCCTGATTCTCTGCTATGACATGCAGACTGATTCTCTGCTGACATGAAGCCAGATCCTCTGTTACGGGACCTCTCTCCTCTGCCTGGGTGCTGGGCCTAAATTTATGAAAATGGACTCTTACAGTGGTGGGTGACGTGAAGCCTGATTCTCTGCTATGACATGAAGACTGATTCTCTGCTGACATGAAGCCAGATTGTCTGTTACGGGACCTCTCTCCTCTGCCTGGGTGCTGGGCCTAAATATATGCCAATGGACTGTTGCAGTGGTGGCTGACGTGAAGCCTCATTCTCTGCTATGACATGCAGACTAATTCTCTGCTGACATGAAGCCAGATCCTCTGTTACGGGACCTCTCTCCTCTGCCTGGGTGCTGGGCCTAAATATATGCCAATGGACTGTTGCACTGGTGGCTGACGTGAAGCCTGATTCTCTGCTATGATATGAAGACTTATTCTCTGCTGACATGAAGCCAGATTGTCTGTTACGGGACCTCTCTCCTCTGCCTGGGTGCTGGGCCTAAATATATGCCAATGGACTGTTGCAGTGGTGGCTGACGTGAAGCCTCATTCTCTGCTATGACATGCAGACTAATTCTCTGCTGACATGAAGCCAGATTGTCTGTTACGGGACCTCTCTCCTCTGCCTGGGTGCTGGGCCTAAATTTATGACAATGGACTGTTGCAGTGGTGGGTGACGTGAAGCCTGATTCTCTGCTATGACATGCAGACTGATTCTCTGCTGACATGAAGCCAGATTGTCTGTTACGGGACCTCTCTCCTCTGCCTGGGTGCTGGGCCTAAATATATGCCAATGGACTGTTGCAGTGGTGGCTGACGTGAAGCCTCATTCTCTGCTATGACATGCAGACTGATTCTCTGCTGACATGAAGCCAGATTGTCTGTTACGGGACCTCTCTCCTCTGCCTGGGTGCTGGGCCTAAATATATGCCAATGGACTGTTGCAGTGGTGGCTGACGTGAAGCCTCATTCTCTGCTATGACATGCAGACTAATTCTCTGCTGACATGAAGCCAGATTGTCTGTTACGGGACCTCTCTCCTCTGCCTGGGTGCTGGGCCTAAATTTATGACAATGGACTGTTGCAGTGGTGGGTGACGTGAAGCCTGATTCTCTGCTATGACATGCAGACTGATTCTCTGCTGACATGAAGCCAGATCCTCTGTTACGGGACCTCTCTCCTCTGCCTGGGTGCTGGGCCTAAATTTATGAAAATGGACTGTTACAGTGGTGGGTGACGTGAAGCCTGATTCTCTGCTATGACATGAAGACTGATTCTCTGCTGACATGAAGCCAGATTGTCTGTTACGGGACCTCTCTCCTCTGCCTGGGTGCTGGGCCTAAATATATGCCAATGGACTGTTGCAGTGGTGGCTGACGTGAAGCCTCATTCTCTGCTATGACATGCAGACTAATTCAATGCTGACTATGAAGCCAGATTGTCTGTTTCGGGACCTCTCTCCTCTGCCTGGGTGCTGGGCCTAAATATATGCCAATGGACTGTTGCACTGGTGGCTGACGTGAAGCCTGATTCTCTGCTATGATATGAAGACTGATTCTCTGCTGACATGAAGCCAGATTGTCTGTTACGGGACCTCTCTCCTCTGCCTGGGTGCTGGCCTAAATATATGCCAATGGACTGTTGCAGTGGTGGCTGACGTGAAGCCTCATTCTCTGCTATGACATGCAGACTAATTCTCTGCTGACATGAAGCCAGATTGTCTGTTACGGGACCTCTCTCCTCTGCCTGGGTGCTGGGCCTAAATTTATGACAATGGACTGTTGCAGTGGTGGGTGACGTGAAGCCTGATTCTCTGCTATGACATGCAGACTGATTCTCTGCTGACATGAAGCCAGATCCTCTGTTACGGGACCTCTCTCCTCTGCCTGGGTGCTGGGCCTAAATTTATGAAAATGGACTCTTACAGTTGTGGGTGACGTGAAGCCTGATTCTCTGCTATGACATGAAGACTGATTCTCTGCTGACATGAAGCCAGATTGTCTGTTACGGGACCTCTCTCCTCTGCCTGGGTGCTGGGCCTAAATATATGCCAATGGACTGTTGCAGTGGTGGCTGACGTGAAGCCTCATTCTCTGCTATGACATGCAGACTAATTCTCTGCTGACATGAAGCCAGATTGTCTGTTACGGGACCTCTCTCCTCTGCCTGGGTGCTGGGCCTAAATTTATGACAATGGACTGTTGCAGTGGTGGGTGACGTGAAGCCTGATTCTCTGCTATGACATGCAGACTGATTCTCTGCTGACATGAAGCCAGATCCTCTGTTACGGGACCTCTCTCCTCTGCCTGGGTGCTGGGCCTAAATTTATGAAAATGGACTCTTACAGTGGTGGGTGACGTGAAGCCTGATTCTCTGCTATGACATGAAGACTGATTCTCTGCTGACATGAAGCCAGATTGTCTGTTACGGGACCTCTCTCCTCTGCCTGGGTGCTGGGCCTAAATATATGCCAATGGACTGTTGCAGTGGTGGCTGACGTGAAGCCTCATTTTCTGCTATGACATGCAGACTAATTCTCTGCTGACATGAAGCCAGATTGTCTGTTACGGGACCTCTCTCCTCTGCCTGGGTGCTGGGCCTAAATTTATGACAATGGACTGTTGCAGTGGTGGGTGACGTAAAGCCTGATTCTCTGCTATGACATGAAGACTGATTCTCTGCTGACATGAAGCCAGATTGTCTGTTACGGGACCTCTCTCCTCTGCCTGGGTGCTGGGCCTAAATATATGCCAATGGACTGTTGCAGTGGTGGCTGACGTGAAGCCTCATTCTCTGCTATGACATGCAGACTGATTCTCTGCTGACATGAAGCCAGATTGTCTGTTACGGGACCTTTCTCCTCTGCCTGGGTGCTGGGCCTAAATATATGCCAATGGACTGTTGCAGTGGTGGCTGACGTGAAGCCTCATTCTCTGCTATGACATGCAGACTAATTCTCTGCTGACATGAAGCCAGATCCTCTGTTACGGGACCTCTCTACTCTGCCTGGGTGCTGGGCCTAAATATATGCCAATGGACTGTTGCAGTGGTGGCTGACGTGAAGCCTCATTCTCTGCTATGACATGCAGACTAATTCTCTGCTGACATGAAGCCAGATTGTCTGTTACGGGACCTCTCTCCTCTGCCTGGGTGCTGGGCCTAAATTTATGACAATGGACTGTTGCAGTGGTGGGTGACGTGAAGCCTTATTCTCTGCTATGACATGCAGACTGATTCTCTGCTGACATGAAGCCAGATCCTCTGTTACGGGACCTCTCTACTCTGCCTGGGTGCTGGGCCTAAATATATGCCAATGGACTGTTGCAGTGGTGGCTGACGTGAAGCCTCATTCTCTGCTATGACATGCAGACTAATTCTCTGCTGACATGAAGCCAGATTGTCTGTTACGGGACCTCTCTCCTCTGCCTGGGTGCTGGGCCTAAATTTATGACAATGGACTGTTGCAGTGGTGGGTGATGTGAAGCCTGATTCTCTGCTATGACATGCAGACTGATTCTCTGCTGACATGAAGCCAGATTGTCTGTTACGGGACCTCTCTACTCTGCCTGGGTGCTGGGCCTAAATATATGCCAATGGACTGTTGCAGTGGTGGCTGACGTGAAGCCTCATTCTCTGCTATGACATGCAGACTGATTCTCTGCTGACATGAAGCCAGATTGTCTGTTACGGGACCTCTCTCCTCTGCCTGGGTGCTGGGCCTAAATATTTGCCAATGGACTGTTGCAGTGGTGGCTGACGTGAAGCCTGATTCTCTGCTATGATATGAAGACTGATTCTCTGCTGACATGAAGCCAGATTGTCTGTTACGGGACCTCTCTCCTCTGCCTGGGTGCTGGGCCTAAATTTATGACAATGGACTGTTGCAGTGGTGGGTGACGTGAAGCCTGATTCTCTGCTATGACATGCAGACTGATTCTCTGCTGACATGAAGCCATATCCTCTGTTACGGGACCTCTCTCCTCTGCCTGGGTGCTGGGCCTAAATTTATGACAATGGACTGTTGCAGTGGTGGGTGACGTGAAGCCTGATTCTCTGCTATGACATGCAGACTGATTCTCTGCTGACATGAAGCCAGATTGTCTGTTACGGGACCTCTCTCCTCTGCCTGGGTGCTGGGCCTAAATTTATGAAAATGGACTGTTGCAGTGGTGGGTGATGTGAAGCCTGATTCTCTACTATGACATGCAGACTGATTCTCTGCTGACATGAAGCCAGATTGTCTGTTACGGGACCTCTCTCCTCTGCCTGGGTGCTGGGCTTAAATATATGCCAATGGACTGTTGCAGTGGTGGCTGACGTGAAGCCTCATTCTCTGCTATGACATGCAGACTGATTCTCTGCTGACATGAAGCCAGATTGTCTGTTACGGGACCTCTCTCCTCTGCCTGGGTGCTGGGCCTAAATATATGCCAATGGACTGTTGCAGTGGTGGCTGACGTGAAGCCTGATTCTCTGCTATGATATGAAGACTTATTCTCTGCTGACATGAAGCCAGATTGTCTGTTACGGGACCTCTCTCCTCTGCCTGGGTGCTGGGACTAAATATATGCCAATGGACTGTTGCAGTGGTGGCTGACGTGAAGCCTCATTCTCTGCTATGACATGCAGACTAATTCTCTGCTGACATGAAGCCAGATTGTCTGTTATGGGACCTCTCTCCTCTGCCTGGGTGCTGGGCCTAAATTTATGACAATGGACTGTTGCAGTGGTGGGTGACGTGAAGCCTGATTCTCTGCTATGACATGCAGACTGATTCTCTGCTGACATGAAGCCAGATCCTCTGTTACGGGACCTCTCTCCTCTGCCTGGGTGCTGGGCCTAAATTTATGAAAATGGACTCTTACAGTGGTGGGTGACGTGAAGCCTGATTCTCTGCTATGACATGAAGACTGATTCTCTGCTGACATGAAGCCAGATTGTCTGTTACGGGACCTCTTTCCTCTGCCTGGGTGCTGGGCCTAAATATATGCCAATGGACTGTTGCAGTGGTGGCTGACGTGAAGCCTCATTCTCTGCTATGACATGCAGACTAATTCTCTGCTGACATGAAGCCAGATTGTCTGTTATGGGACCTCTCTCCTCTGCCTGGGTGCTGGGCCTAAATTTATGACAATGGACTGTTGCAGTGGTGGGTGACGTGAAGCCTGATTCTCTGCTATGACATGCAGACTGATTCTCTGCTGACATGAAGCCAGATCCTCTGTTACGGGACCTCTCTCCTCTGCCTGGGTGCTGGGCCTAAATTTATGAAAATGGACTCTTACAGTGGTGGGTGACGTGAAGCCTGATTCTCTGCTATGACATGAAGACTGATTCTCTGCTGACATGAAGCCAGATTGTCTGTTACGGGACCTCTTTCCTCTGCCTGGGTGCTGGGCCTAAATATATGCCAATGGACTGTTGCAGTGGTGGCTGACGTGAAGCCTCATTCTCTGCTATGACATGCAGACTAATTCTCTGCTGACATGAAGCCAGATTGTCTGTTACGGGACCTCTCTCCTCTGCCTGGGTGCTGGGCCTAAATTTATGACAATGGACTGTTGCAGTGGTGGGTGACGTGAAGCCTGATTCTCTGCTATGACATGCAGACTGATTCTCTGCTGACATAAAGCCAGATCCTCTGTTACGGGACCTCTCTCATCTGCCTGGGTGCTGGGCCTAAATTTATGAAAATGGACTCTTACAGTGGTGGGTGACGTGAAGCCTGATTCTCTGCTATGACATGAAGACTGATTCTCTGCTGACATGAAGCCAGATTGTCTGTTACGGGACCTCTCTCCTCTGCCTGGGTGTTGGGCCTAAATATATGCCAATGGACTGTTGCAGTGGTGGCTGACGTGAAGCCTCATTCTCTGCTATGACATGCAGACTAATTCTCTGCTGACATGAAGCCAGATTGTCTGTTACGGGACCTCTCTCCTCTGCCTGGGTGCTGGGCCTAAATTTATGACAATGGACTGTTGCAGTGGTGGGTGACGTGAAGCCTGATTCTCTGCTATGACATGCAGACTGATTCTCTGCTGACATGAAGCCAGATTGTCTGTTACGGGACCTCTCTCCTCTGCCTGGGTGCTGGGCCTAAATATATGCCAATGGACTGTTGCAGTGGTGGCTGACGTGAAGCCTCATTCTCTGCTATGACATGCAGACTGATTCTCTGCTGACATGAAGCCAGATTGTCTGTTACGGGACCTCTCTCCTCTGCCTGGGTGCTGGGCCTAAATATATGCCAATGGACTGTTGCAGTGGTGGCTGACGTGAAGCCTCATTCTCTGCTATGACATGCAGACTAATTCTCTGCTGACATGAAGCCAGATCCTCTGTTACGGGACCTCTCTACTCTGCCTGGGTGCTGGGCCTAAATATATGCCAATGGACTGTTGCAGTGGTGGCTGACGTGAAGCCTCATTCTCTGCTATGACATGCAGACTAATTCTCTGCTGACATGAAGCCAGATTGTCTGTTACGGGACCTCTCTCCTCTGCCTGGGTGCTGGGCCTAAATTTATGACAATGGACTGTTGCAGTGGTGGGTGACGTGAAGCCTTATTCTCTGCTATGACATGCAGACTGATTCTCTGCTGACATGAAGCCAGATCCTCTGTTACGGGACCTCTCTCCTCTGCCTGGGTGCTGGGCCTAAATTTATGAAAATGGACTCTTACAGTGGTGGGTGACGTGAAGCCTGATTCTCTGCTATGACATGAAGACTGATTCTCTGCTGACATGAAGCCAGATTGTCTGTTACGGGACCTCTCTCCTCTGCCTGGGTGCTGGGCCTAAATATATGCCAATGGACTGTTGCAGTGGTGGCTGACGTGAAGCCTCATTCTCTGCTATGACATGCAGACTAATTCTCTGCTGACATGAAGCCAGATTGTCTGTTTCGGGACCTCTCTCCTCTGCCTGGGTGCTGGGCCTAAATTTATGACAATGGACTGTTGCAGTGGTGGGTGACGTGAAGCCTGATTCTCTGCTATGACATGCAGACTGATTCTCTGCTGACATGAAGCCAGATTGTCTGTTACGGGACCTCTCTCCTCTGCCTGGGTGCTGGGCCTAAATTTATGACAATGGACTGTTGCAGTGGTGGGTGATGTGAAGCCTGATTCTCTGCTATGACATGCAGACTGATTCTCTGCTGACATGAAGCCAGATTGTCTGTTACGGGACCTCTCTCCTCTGCCTGGGTGCTGGGCCTAAATATATGCCAATGGACTGTTGCAGTGGTGGCTGACGTGAAGCCTCATTCTCTGCTATGACATGCAGACTGATTCTCTGCTGACATGAAGCCAGATTGTCTGTTACGGGACCTCTCTCCTCTGCCTGGGTGCTGGGCCTAAATATATGCCAATGGACTGTTGCAGTGGTGGCTGACGTGAAGCCTCATTCTCTGCTATGACATGCAGACTAATTCTCTGCTGACATGAAGCCAGATCCTCTGTTACGGGACCTCTCTCCTCTGCCTGTGTGCTGGGCCTAACTATATGCCAATGGACTGTTGCACTGGTGGCTGACGTGAAGCCTGATTCTCTGCTATGATATGAAGACTGATTCTCTGCTGATATGAAGCCAGATTGTCTGTTACGGGACCTCTCTCGTCTGCCTGGGTGCTGTTCCTAAATTTATGACAATGGACTGTTGCAGTGGTGGGTAATGTGAAGCCTGATTCTCTGCTATGACATGCAGACTGATTCTCTGCTGACATGAAGCCAGATTGTCTGTTACGGGACCTCTCTCCTCTGCCTGGGTGCTGGGCCTAAATATATGCCAATGGACTGTTGCAGTGGTGGCTGACGTGAAGCCTCATTCTCTGCTATGACATGCAGACTGACTCTCTGCTGACATGAAGCCAGATTGTCTGTTACGGGACCTCTCTCCTCTGCCTGGGTGCTGGGCCTAAATATTTGCCAATGGACTGTTGCAGTGGTGGCTGACGTGAAGCCTCATTCTCTGCTATGACATGCAGACTAATTCTCTGCTGACATGAAGCCAGATCCTCTGTTACAGGACCTCTCTCCTCTGCCTGGGTGCTGGGCCTAAATATATGCCAATGGACTGTTGCACTGGTGGCTGACGTGAAGCCTGATTCTCTGCTATGATATGAAGACTGATTCTCTGCTGACATGAAGCCAGATTGTCTGTTACGGGACCTCTCTCCTCTGCCTGGGTGCTGGGCCTAAATATATGCCAATGGACTGTTGCAGTGGTGGCTGACGTGAAGCCTCATTCTCTGCTATGACATGCAGACTAATTCTCTGCTGACATGAAGCCAGATTGTCTGTTACGGGACCTCTCTCCTCTGCCTGGGTGCTGGGCCTAAATTTATGACAATGGACTGTTGCAGTGGTGGGTGACGTGAAGCCTGATTCTCTGCTATGACATGCAGACTGATTCTCTGCTGACATGAAGCCAGATCCTCTGTTACGGGACCTCTCTCCTCTGCCTGGGTGCTGGGCCTAAATTTATGAAAATGGACTCTTACAGTGGTGGTTGACGTGAAGCCTGATTCTCTGCTATGACATGAAGACTGATTCTCTGCTGACATGAAGCCAGATTGTCTGTTACGGGACCTCTCTCCTCTGCCTGGGTGCTGGGCCTAAATATATGCCAATGGACTGTTGCAGTGGTGGCTGACGTGAAGCCTCATTCTCTGCTATGACATGCAGACTAATTCTCTGCTGACATGAAGCCAGATCCTCTGTTACGGGACCTCTCTTCTCTGCCTGTGTGCTGGGCCTAAATATATGCCAAT
Source organism: Bufo gargarizans (assembly GCF_014858855.1). Classification (NCBI taxonomy): domain Eukaryota; kingdom Metazoa; phylum Chordata; class Amphibia; order Anura; family Bufonidae; genus Bufo; species Bufo gargarizans. The sequence goes on from NC_058087.1 coordinate 162,655,669, forward strand.
GGACTGTTGCACTGGTGGCTGACGTGAAGCCTGATTCTCTGCTATGATATGAAGACTGATTCTCTGCTGACATGAAGCCAGATTGTCTGTTACGGGACCTCTCTCCTCTGCCTGGGTGCTGGGCCTAAATTTATGACAATGGACTGTTGCAGTGGTGGCTGACGTGAAGCCTGATTCTCTGCTATGACATGCAGACTGATTCTCTGCTGACATGAAGCCAGATCCTCTGTTACGGGACCTCTCTCCTCTGCCTGGGTGCTGGGCCTAAATTTATGAAAATGGACTGTTGCAGTGGTGGGTGACGTGAACCCTGATTCTCTGCTATGATATGAAGACTGATTCTCTGCTGACATGAAGCCAGATTCTCTGTAACGGGACCTCTCTCCTCTGCCTGGGTGCCGGGGCCTAAATATCTGAGAATGGACTGTTCCAGTGGTGGGTGACGGGAAGCCAGATTCTCTGCTATGGGACCTCTCTCCAATTGATTTTGGTTAATTTTTATTTATTTAATTTTTATTTTAATTCATTTCCCTATCCACATTTGTTTGCAGGGGATTCACCTACATGTTGCTGCCTTTTGCAGCCCTCTAGCCCTTTCCTGGGCTGTTTTACAGCCATTTTAGTGCCGAAAAGTTCGGGTCCCCCATGACTTCAATGGGGTTCGGGTTCGGGACGAAGTTCGGATCGGGTTCGGATCCCGAACCCGAACATTTCCGGGAAGTTCGGCCGAACTTCTCGAACCCGAACATCCAGGTGTTCGCTCAACTCTACTAGTGATCGCTGTCATAATGAAAGCTCTCACTTGTCTGCAGGAGGAGGGAGAGAGAAGCGCTGTGAGTGCTGTACAGTACTTACCCCTCCTCCTGCTCGCTCTTCCAGGGGCCGGTGCTGAGAGTTTTAAAAGCCTTGTGGCGGTAGCTGTCCCACAGTACGTCGTGCCCAGCCGCCACTACTTTTTAAGGCGAGCCATCCCTTCCCTGCACAACCAAGTGGGGGACAAAATCACATGTGCACTGCGCAACGCCATCTGTGGCAAGGTCCACCTAACTACGGATGCGTGGACCAGTAGGCACGGTCAGGGACCTTATATCTTCGTAACAGCACACTGGGTAAATGCAGTGGCGGTTGGGCCCGAGGTGGATAGCAGTTTGGCGCATTTCCTTCCACCACTGAGAATTGCAAGGCACTTTAGTTTGCCTCCCGTTGCTTCCTCCTCCTACTCTGCTTCCTCATCCTCTACCATCTCCTCATCCATCCAGCGTATCACCTTCACCCCAAATTCACCACAACCAAGGGTAAATGACAGCAGGTAGATTTAAAACGTACCTGTTTGGGGAACAAACCCCACAATGCGCAGGAGCTGTGGACGGGCATGGAACAATATACCGATGAGTGGTTGGTACCAGTGAGCCTCAAGCCCGGCCTGGTGGTGTGTGATAATGGGCGAAATCTCGTAGCAGTTCTGGGCCTAGCCGGTTTGACACACATCCCTTGCCTGGCGCATGTGCTGAATTTGGTGGTGCAGAGGTTCCTTAAAAATTGCCCAGATATGTCAGAGCTGCTGCAAAAAGTGCAGGCCGTCTGTGCGCACTTTTGGCGATCTCACCCTGCTGCTGCTCGCCTGTCAGCGCTGCAGTGTAACTTCGGCCTTCCAGCTCACCACCTCATATGCGACGTGCCCACAAGGTGGAACTCCACCTTGCACATGCTGACCAGAATGTGCGACCAGCAGCAGGCGATAGTGGAGTTTCAGCTGCAGCACGCAGGAGTGAGTCGCTTTGCGGAACAGCACCACTTCACCACCAATGACTGGGCCTTCATGCGAGACCTGTGTTCCTTGTTGCGCTGTTTCGAGTACTCCACCAACATGGCCAGTGCCGATAACTCAGTTCTCAGCAGTTCTCCCACTTCTATGCCTCCTTGAAAAAACGCTTCTGGCGATGATGGAAGAGGATGTGGCACAGGAGGATGAGGAGGACGAAGAGGGATCATTTCATAGGGTTTCCGGCCAGTCATTCACAAGTGGCTCCGAGGGTGGGTTCCTGCACCCACAAACACAAGGTACACAATTGTTAAGCCAGGGCACAGTTCTGGAGGATGACGAGAGGGAGGATAAGTAGGAGAATGGATGAGGAGGAACCGGGTTCACAGCAGGGAGGCACCCAAGCCAGCTCATGGCAATCACTGGTGCATGGCTGGGGAGATACAGAGGACACAGACGATACAAATCCCACAGAAAACAGCTTTTTGTTGCCTCTGGGCAGCCTGGCACACATGAGCGATTACATGATGCAGTGTCTCTGCAACGACCGCCGAGTTGGTCACATTCTTACTTGTTGTGGAGATAGAATACTAATGGTACACCGGCGCTTGCACTATAATGAAACTGACGCAGCGGTACCGCAACGGTATCGCCCCCGTTGAAAATCAAGTGAATGATGCGTAATATGTATCTGTTCGGTACTGCGCGACGTATACCCCCTCTTCCCCTCTTTCCCTGCCTGTTCAGTACTGTAAAGGCCCACAGCATATGATGCAGTGACTCCCAGAGTAATGGAATACCTTATCCTCGATGTTGCAGCTGCGGATCCTGTTCCTCTGTGTCCTTCTTGCTTTTTCTTTTTTTTCCTGTTTTTTTCCTCCTGTTTAGGTGCCGTTCAGGATGGGGAAGGGTTTGGGGAGGTTTGCCCTAATGGTTATTTGTTATTTTTTGTTTTTTGTTGGTTTTTGTAAAAAAATTATAAAATCTAAACTGCAGAGCTTGCCCCGGCCGGTGGCACAGCTCGTGGTTTGAAAAGGCCGCTCGTACACGCTTGCACGGAGTGCTGCGTGACGTCACGGTGGTAGCTACCACCGTGACGTCACGCAGCACTCCGTGCAAGCGTGTACGAGCGGCCTCTGCAGTTTAGATTTTATAATTTTTTTACAAAAACCAACAAAAAACAAAAAATAACAAATAACCATTAGGGCAAACCTCCCCAAACCCTTCCCCATCCTGAACGGCACCTAAACAGGAGGAAAAAAACAGGAAAAAAAAGAAAAAGCAAGAAGGACACAGAGGAACAGGATCCGCAGCTGCAACATCGAGGATAAGGTATTCCATTACTCTGGGAGTCACTGCATCATATGCTGTGGGCCTTTACAGTACTGAACAGGCAGGGAAAGAGGGGAAGAGGGGGTATACGTCGCGCAGTACCGAACAGATACACATTCTTACTTGTGCTGATTACTGGGTGGCCACGCTGCTGGATCCACGTTAGAAGGGCAATGTACCGTCCTTAATTCCGTCACTGGAGCATGATTGGAAGATGCTCGAGTACAAGCGCACGCTGGTAGACGCACTGCTGGTGGCATTCCCACCTGACAGCGGGGGCACAGTGGAAGCACAAGGCGAAGGCAGAGGAGGAGGAAGAGGTCGCCAATGCAGCTGGGGCACCGCCAGCACCTCAGAAGGCAGAGTTAGCATGGCTGAAATGTGGAAAAGCTTTGTCAGCACACCAGAGCAACCAGCACCACCAGTGATATGGAATGTCTTAGAAAAGGAATTTGAATGGCATGTACAAACTAATCCCCAAGCCAACTGCAAGGCATCCGGGATATAGAGTGAAAATTCGAGGTATGTGAGGCAAGACCAGTAGGAAACCTACAACCCATCTTCTGGATGACAAGGCCAGAGACATGATGCTCAATATTGCGGATACTGCACTAAAGCGGAATGGAGGACCGAGAATACGTTGTGAAATGGATCATAAAACCAACTGAAACTTGTAAAGTTTGGTTCTAGTGCGAGTACTGGCGATGCCCTAGCGTCAGGAGATCGTGGGACCAAAACCTAACTGCCTAGACTATGCAGGAATGAGGGCCAAAAAGAACCATGTAGATAGGAAGAGAATCCTTGAATAGTTACCCAGACAACAGCTATCTGCGCTTTGTTCTACTGTGCGCCCCTGAGAATTGTTTTTACGCTTGAGACATGAAGACCGACCTACTATCTGAATCTTCTACCGTGAGAAAATGCTGGACCTTGTCCAAAATCCGATTCAACGTGGTTGTAGGGAGTCGGAGGTTAGTGCGGCAAGAAGCTATAAAGCCATAATATGCAAGATTCTGTCTATGCCCTCCCATGAGTGAGGGAATGCAATGCAATGAAGCTACTGGCGAAAATGAATTCCTGGTCGTGGTAGAAAGGCAAAGACTTTGCGCGGGGACCTGGTTGACAAGATATGATCGACTACAATCAGAGACTGAAATGCTAGAGCGAATTGCCCTACATGTTCTTCCTCTGGCAGGACCTGAACGAAAGCATGAGCAATTAAAGAAAGACAAAATATCTGCGTAAGACATGACAATAATGCTGTAGGGCGAACCGGACCAGTTTGCGGTCAAAACATAAAATGAGCGATCAACATGGATTCTTAGGAAATTAGGGAAGCAGGTATGTATGCGATACATAGGGGCCAAATCAGCCTAGATGCACAGATGGACAACCAACCAGGCAATCAGCCCAGCAGGTTTGAAAACAGTCGTCGGGCCCCCGAAGCCATGGGGCCGAAGCAGTCGTCGGGCCCCCGAAGCCATGGGGCCAAAGCAGTCGTCGGGCCCCCGAAGCCATGGGGCTGAAGCAGTTGTAGGGCCCCCGAAGCCATGGGGCTGAAGCAGTCGTAGGGCCCCCGAAGCCATGGGGCTGAAGCAGTCGTAGGGCCCCCGAAGCCATGGGGACGAGTTTTTATTTTATTTATTTTTTAAGAATTATAACTATGAAAAGTGACATGAGTAAGGTGCACGTGAATTAAACTATGAGCCTGACCGATGTGGCAGGCGATACCCAAAATAAACTACGTGGCCTGAATAACATGCAAGGCGAAATATCGTTAGGAACGAGACCTGACCGACGTGGAAGGTTACCCCAATAGTTCAACTGCATGACCTGAAAAGACGAAGGGAAACGTGACAGAAAATTGAGATAATAACGGACATTAACTAAAATTAATAACATAAGCTGGCAAGCAGGTAAAGATATGAGTCATTCAAAAGCATAGCTGCACAGGTGGACAGACAACCATTGGCCAGACCCCTGAAGCAACCACCAGGGGCCCATGGGGCCGGGCAGCCACCGGGATGCAAACCTTAGAATTAAGGACGGCTGGGGAAAAGTTTGGGCCTTAACCCAACGGGTTAGAAAGACAAAGACATGGACTCGCATAACCTCCAACAGGGACACTAACCAGCCTACAACCATGTCGTACCCTTAACAAACAAAACATGAAAAGCAGTCAAGGGGCCCCCGGAGCCATGAGGCCGGATCGGTCATAGGGCCCCCGAAGCCAGAGGGATGACGTTGCGGTGACGATAAGTAATTAAAACGTAAGCCGGAACTGATGGCATATGAAGTGACTTGAATGATTGGATTGGCTAGAAGGTGGCCTAAGGAACATGACTGCCAACAGGCGTTAAAAATATAGACATTAGTAATCCGAAGCACGTGCATACATAAAACACTAACCACCGCAAACCATAAACGTAAACATGAAATGCCTGGGGCATTGCAAGTTCGCAAAGAGAAGTCTTTTATCGTGACAAACAAATGAACAGCTTGTGAAAACATAGCAGGAAACGTACTCCTATCGGCCCACTGACCTCCGCTGAGGAGCTGTTTGGTGAACTGGGGCAGGAGACCAATCTGAGTGAATACGAACCAGAAGTAAAAGGAGACCAGTCTGAGTGAATACGAACCAGGATTAAACAGAAACTAGGCCTATGGAATGTAACAGACCACCGAGGAAGGGAACGTAAGCCTGAAAAGAACACAGTTATGTTTGTCAGGAGAGAGGTACCAGAGCGGCGGGTGCAGACTGCCCCGGTGAGATTGAGCAAAACCATGATGTAGCAATGAACAGGAGAATGCAGCTTTGAGAGGGAGCAGAGTACAACACATGATGTAACAACAAATGGGTGAATGCAGCTTTGGATGTGAGTGGTACCTAAAAACATGGTATAGGCGCAGCTCTGAGTATGGGTAGCGCATGAAAAGCATGGTATAAAGCAGACGTATAAATGCAACCTGAAAGTGAGCAGAGTATTGACGTGATGCGAAAGCAGACATATGGAAGCAGCTCTAGTAGTGAAAGGAGTATAGGACAAGATGTGAAAAGCAGACATGCGGACGCAGCTTTGGATGTGAACGGAATATTAACTTGATGTGACCGCAGACATGGAAAGCGGCTTTGGTGAGTGGGGTATACAACCTGGTGTAGCAGTAGAAGTGTGAACACAACTTTGGGTATAAGCAGAGCATGAAAATTGGTATAAACGCAGCTCTGGTTGTGAGTGGAGCAAGCTGGGAACACCAGGGTGGTGCGTCCAGAGCATGAAAACGGAGTAACAGTAGCAGCTATGGCTGTAAGCCGAGTATACAACATGCAATAACAGGCATGTAATACGTATCCGGCTGTCGGCTGGGGACGGAATGAGATGTAACAGCCAACAGGTGAGCGCAGCTTGAATGTGAGACCAATCTGAGTGAATACGAACCAAGAGTAGAAAAGTGCAGTACAGTGAAGACGTGCGGATGCAGCATAAGACATTAAATAAAAGCCGAAAGTGTAAAAGCCGCTCAGGATAACAGCGGAGCATGAAAGTATGAGATTGTGGATAAGCTCTGCCTGTATATTTATGTTTAAATTGTACTGGAGCTGTCATTTGGCATTCCGGGCACTAGAGGCCGCTGTTTTGCAGCACAGTCAGCATGCTTCTGGGTGAACCAGTAAATGTTGATCTGACATGGTGGAAGGATTGTGCTGTGAGGGGCTTGCAGATGTCCGGCAGTGAATGGATACTCAAAAGAAGGAGAGCATCTGCTGTCCCCTGTCTGGATCCAGCACTTTGAAAGAGAGGTTGTCCCAGGAAGACCAGTTCCAGTGTATGGACAGAAAACCTTAACATCAAGCAAGGCCGCACGGTTGCTGAGAGCTTGGTGGCCATCCCGGGTAAGCGGTATCCTAGGGCCCAGAACGGACGCAGGTCAGTACACCTCATTACCAATTGTACTTCACAGTTTGGCGCCTAAAGTAACAGAGACTAGCCTAGGCCTTGTATGCGCTAGTTAGATAGGGTTATAGCTTTGTTAGGCCTTACTGTACTGGACTGCAGCGCAGTAATTGACTTGCAGGCTCTGCTGCGTCTGCCACCGGTTAGGTGTGTCTTCTATAGCGGCACAGTACGACTTGTAGGCTCTGCTGTGTACGCCAGCAGGCTAGGCCTGTCCCTCGGACAGGGTCGGTGACCGTGGGCCTGGGGTATTACTTATACTATTTTTACTTGCGTTAATACTGTTTCCAAAGTAAAGTTTATATTCTTGCATATAAAGCTGGTGTCAGTGTTGCTTCCATGTCTGTGACTTTGCTGTATCCTGGGGAGCCCACCCCGGTACACGGCTTATGAAAGTGAAATACATGAAGTTTAAAGATGGTGGTAGCGGGGGGAAAAGGGGGGGGGGGAGACACATGGCAAGGAGCAACTACAGCAAAAGGCCTAAACAATAAACGCTGCGTCCGATCTCCAAACATGACGTCAGGTGCAGCCCGGGTAACTCTTACTTTAGCCGGATTGCTGTAAAGAAACTTTTCATACGAGACGAATGAAGCAAAGTGAAACTTGTAAGATTTATAGGAACCAACTCTTATTACCAACAAACAAAAATGAAAAGCAAATGGAAGTATTTAGGCCTAAACGAGCAAACCTGAGGTAGCAGATTCTGAGGCGAAGCCTCCCGTTCGCTAGCAAAGTCGGATCCGAGCGGCCTGGAGAGACGGCTCTGGCCCAACCTACTTACGTAGTATGGCGCGTGCATTCTACGGTAGCAGAGAGCAAAATAACAAGCTCCATGCTGCAAAGAAAGAATCCTACCACCAGAGAAGCTAGTTTGCTAATGACACCCAGCGGCAGCTGTGCACCTGAAAACACACACCTGTGAGTGAGGGTGTGGCTCGTATATGAAGAGCCTCCGCCCCTCCCACAAATGCAGGCTGACTATTCAGCCTTACCAACATGACCATAAAGAAAACTATAAGGTAAATACCTGAGTGGTGAACCAACAGAGCCCCAACGCACGTTTCGCGTAAGCTTCTTCAGGGGGAGAGTGTGTATCAATAAGATAATGGGTTGCATCAGAAGGGGCATAGATGCCATGATAAGAACATAGTCCTACCACTTTACAAATCGCTAGTCAGACCACACATGGAGTACTGGAGATATAGCAGAGCTGGAGAGGATCTAGAGGAGGGCAACTAAAGTAATAACTGGAATGGGGCAACTACAGTACCCTGAAAGATTATCAAAATTAGGGTTATTCACTTTAGAAAAAAGACGACTGAGGGGAGATCTAATTACTATGTATAAATATATCAGTGGTCAGTACAGAGATCTATTCCATCATCTATTTATCCCCAGGACTGTGACTGTGACGAGGGGACATCCTCTGCGTCTGGAGGAGAGAAGGTTTGTACACAAACATAGAAGAGGATTCTTTACGGTAAGAACAGTGAGACTATGGAACTCTCTGCCTGAGGAGGTGGTGATGGTGAGTACAATAAAGGAATTCAAGAGGGGCCTGGATGTATTTCTGGAGCGTAATAATATTACAGGCTATAGCTTATGTACTATGTTAGTATGTTACTATGTTACTATGACATTCACCGATTTTTGGCTGTGATATACCCCTGCACTACCAAGTTGACAGGTTAATAAATTTAAAAAAAAATTCTGTTACATTGTCGGGTAACATTCCCCAATTTTTGACTGTGATATATCGCTGCTCTAGGAAATATATTTCTCTAATTCCTCTGTTTCATTCTTGGGTGACATTTTTACAATTTTTGCTGTGAATAAACCCCTGCTCTGCATAGGTGACAGGGACCAAAATTTTAAAAATCATCTGTTCCATTTCTGGCAATAAAAACCCCATGCTCTCCATAGGTGACAGGGAATTAAATTTCTAAAATTTTAATTGATGCGCACCCCCTCCTTTCATTCGATGCTTCAACCTTAACAACTTGTCTAACATTTACGCTCAATCACATTGCAGCCATTGACCTCATTTGGATGTTATTATCTCTTTCTCATGCTCCCTCTCCGACGTGGAACCCTGATTCGCCGTTAACCATGATCAACATGGTAGGTGCAGAAAAGAATATCGAAAGTTCATAGAGAAGATATCCAAATGGATAGTGGACATCATGGAGACGTGCGATCAGGTAGAAGTTATCTAGAGTCAACAAAGCGGCTGCAGAGCCTCTCCTGTCTAAGGTTTCCAAATCCAAAATACCCCAGTGACATTCCCTATAATTTTTTATTAATCATTCCAATAACAGGGCATCTTAAGAGTCCTGTATTGTTATTTATCGTCACTACCTCCCCGAGTTGGGAGTGGCTAATTTCCGCTCGCCCCCTTCATTACTTGGAAGCTTCAGCTTCAATAATTTGTCCTACATTTCAGCTTGATCGCATTGCAGCCATTGACCTCCCTTGGATGTGGTGTCCCTTTCTCACGCTTCCTCTCTGGTGTGGAACCCCGATAACCGTAATCACCATGGTAGGCGCAGAAAAGAACACTGAAAATTGATAGAGAAGATATCCAATTGGATCGTGGACATCACAAGGACGTGCGACATGGTGGAGCAGTATGTGTGCACATGCCTACACGTACTGACTGATGGGTCTGCCCCCTTCAACTTCTGGGTCTCCAAATTGGGCATATGGCCTGAGCTTGCCCTTTACGCCTTGGAGATGCTGGCCTGCCCTGCAGCCAGTGTATTGTCTGAATGTTTGTTTAGCACGGCTGGTTATATTTTCCATTGTTTTGGGATGTACCCTAATTTAAATAAAAAATAAAAAAAGCAGTGTAGGCTACCTCCTCATCCTCCACCGCCGCTTCCACCTACACTGCCACATCCACCGTCTCCTTAACCTCCTACTCCATATGGACCTCGTCCAAGATTAAGAATATTATTCTTTATTTTTACATATTTTATGTTATTTTAAGTCATTTCCCTATCCACATTTGCTTGCAGAGCATTTGCCCTGCCCTTAACCATATTTTGCTGCCATTTGCAGCCTTCTAGCAATTTCCATGACTTTTATATAGCCATTTTAGTGCTCAAAAGTTTGGGTCCCCATTGACTTCAGTGAGGTTCGGGTTCAAGTTCGGGTTCCAAACTCTAACTTTTCTGTGTAGTTCGGCCAAACCTGTTGAACCCGAACATCCAGGTGTCCGCTAAACTCTACTTGTGTGCCCTTAGAAGCCTTTAAAGCCATGCCTACTAATGGCATGGCTGTGATTGGCCAGTGCAGCATGTGACCCAGCCTCTATATAAGCTGGAGTCACGTAGCGCCGCACATCACTCTGCTTTTACTAGTGTAGGGATAGGATGCTGCTGCTGTGAGGGAGAGAATAGGAAATAATCTATATGTTATGAGAATTTGTTGCTAATTCTGTGATCTACAGCAATTTGTTGTGTGGGTGTAATGCAACATTTTTTGTACCCTTCCCTGAGCCTAGTGGCACAGAAAAATATGTTTTATCCCTCTTTTAGTTAGGTGGGTGTCGGTGGCCATTTTGTGCTAGTTCAGAGCACCAGCACTGCATAATTGCCAGAGACAATAATTTAACCCTGTTCTTTTAGTTCAGTGAGCAACATATACCCATTTATAAGTGCACCTGCACTGTATATGTGCCAGGGGAAGGGAAAATAATATAGGTAATCCGTCTGTGAGTTCAGGGACCCAGGGGTTGACATATTCACATATTTATCTGTAAAGTACAATCCAAGTAAATCCATCTGTTAGATTCTGTGGGGACAAATATATTTTTTTTGCTAAAAAAGTACTTTTTCACCCTGCACTGCATTTGTGATAGTGAAAGAAATTTTGTTAAATCCATCTGTGTAATTGTGGGTGAAAAAATCTATTTTTTTCCATAAAGTACTTTTGCGGCCTTTGCTGCATTTGTGACAGTCCAAAACAAGCGTTAAATACTGCTGTTATATTCTGGCATTAGAAAAAAACACCCATTTTGTGCAGGATACTACATTTGGGGTCTTTGCTGCATTTGTGACAGTCCAATACAAGCTTTAAATACTGCAGTTGTGTTCTTTTTTTTTTTTTTTTTTTAAACACAAATTTTTTCCTAGATACTACATTTGGGGCCTTTGCTGCATTTGTGACAGTTCAATACAACCAGTAAATACTGGTGTTACATTGTTAGTTGACAAACTAAATTTTTTGTGACCGTGAAGTAATTGTATAAAATTTGCTTATAACACTATTGTCTGACCTTAAGAAATTTTTCCTCTTTATGGCACCGGCACCGCCGTACTGTCAGTAAACATAATTGTTGACTATTGGCGGTTACACTGTCGCCTGACATAAACCATCTGTTAGTTTGGTGGGTAAACGCAAAGAATAAGGAGAAAGTCAAATATTGGACATGGCCCCGGTCGTGGTGCTGCTGGTGTTGGTGGAGCTCCTGTTGCAGGGAGAGGAAGTGGTGAATCTGTGCCAGCTACACGCACAAGTGAAACACCTTCCTCAGGTGTAAGTAGGTGACAGAACCTTCAGCGTTATTTGGTAGGACCGAATGCGGCTCTACGAATAGTGAGGCCAGAACAAGTACAGGTGATAGTAGATTGGGTGGCTGACAGAGCCTTCAGTTCCTTCACATTGTCTCCCACCCAGGCCCTTGCTGAAAGATCAGAGTTGGCACCTGCAGCCCATGTCCATCAGTCTTTCACCTCACCCCCTTGCAAATCAGCCAAGCAGTCTGAGCCCCAAGTCAAGCAGCAGTCTCTTCTGCTTTTTGATGACTCTGCTAGCAGGGTTTCCCAGGGCCCTCCACATAGCCTTGCCCCATAAGTGGAAGAGAAGGGGTTTGCACGCTGTGCAATCAGAGCCTGAAGCGAGGCATAAACATTCTAAACCTGAGCACAACCTGCATGACCAGGCATATAAGTGCAAAGCACGAGCTGCAGTGGAGTAGACACCTCAAAAACCAAGAAAGGTCTCTGTCTCCTCCTGCTTCCTCTTCTGCTGCAGTCTCGGCCTCTTCATCCCCCTCTGGAGTGACAGTGGCACCTGCCACCCCGCAAAATGAGGATGTGCCAGCAACACCACCACCTGGGTCACCAAGCATCTCCACAATGTCCCTTGGAAGTGTTCAGCTGTCTATCTCTCAAACACTGGAGTGAAAGAGGAAGTACCCCCCTAACCACCCGCGATCCCTGGCCCTGAATCTCAGCATTTCAATCCCAGCCACCACTACTTTTCCAGGTGAGCCATCCCTTCCCTGCACAACCAAGTGAAGGACAAAATCAGGTGTGCACTGCGCAACGCTATCTGTGGCAAGGTCCACCTAACTACGGATACGTAGACCAGTAAGCATGGTCAGGGGCGTTATATCTCCCTAATGATGATGCAGCGCACACACATAGGCCTCACCCATTGGTGTTTATATCTGAGAGCCCACCCACACGGCCTTTGTATTGGTTAAACGTCACAGCCCAGGTATACCGAGGGTTTAAAAGCCCGGACCCCGCCTCCCACAGTACCTGTTTAGTTTCCCCTGAAGACGCCGACAGGCTTGGTGAAACATGTAGGGACCCAGGACTTTAGTTATTGAGATAGTACACAATCTGTTTATCCAAATACAGGGAGTGCAGAATTATTAGGCAAATGAGTATTTTGACCACATCATCCTCTTTATGCATGTTGTCTTACTCCAAGCTGTATAGGCTCGAAAGCCTACTACCAATTAAGCATATTAGGTGATGTGCATCTCTGTAATGAGAAGAGGTGTGGTCTAATGACATCAACACCCTATAGCAGGTGTGCATAATTATTAGGCAACTTCCTTTCCTTTGGCAAAATGGGTCAAAAGAAGGACTTGACAGGCTCAGAAAAGTCAAAAATAGTGAGATATCTTGCAGAGGGATGCAGCACTCTTAAAATTGCAAAGCTTCTGAAGCGTCATCATCGAACAATCAAGCATTTCATTAAAAATAGTCAACAGGGTCGCAAGAAGCGTGTGGAAAAACCAAGGCGCAAAATAACTGCCCATGAACTGAGAAAAGTCAAGCGTGCAGCTGCCAAGATGCCACTTGCCACCAGTTTGGCCATATTTCAGAGCTGCAACATCACTGGAGTGCCCAAAAGCACAAGGTGTGCAATACTCAGAGACATGGCCAAGGTAAGAAAGGCTGAAAGACGACCACCACTGAACAAGACACACAAGCTGAAACGTCAAGACTGGGCCAAGAAATATCTCAAGACTGATTTTTCTAAGGTTTTATGGACTGATGAAATGAGAGTGAGTCTTGATGGGCCAGATGGATGGGCCCGTGGCTGGATTGGTAAAGGGCAGAGAGCTCCAGTCCGACTCAGACGCCAGCAAGGTGGAGGTGGAGTACTGGTTTGGGCTGGTATCATCAAAGATGAGCTTGTGGGGCCTTTTCGGGTTGAGGATGGAGTCAAGCTCAACTCCCAGTCCTACTGCCAGTTTCTGGAAGACACCTTCTTCAAGCAGTGGTACAGGAAGAAGTCTGCATCCTTCAAGAAAAACATGATTTTCATGCAGGACAATGCTCCATCACACGCGTCCAAGTACTCCACAGCGTGGCTGGCAAAAAAGGGTATAAAAGAAGAAAATCTAATGACATGGCCTTCTTGTTCACCTGATCTGAACCCCATTGAGAACCTGTGGTCCATCATCAAATGTGAGATTTACAAGGAGGGAAAACAGTACACCTCTCTGAACAGTGTCTGGGAGGCTGTGGTTGCTGCTGCACGCAATGTTGATGGTGAACAGATCAAACACTGACAGAATCCATGGATGGCAGGCTTTTGAGTGTCCTTGCAAAGAAAGGTGGCTATATTGGTCACTGATTTGTTTTTGTTTTGTTTTTGAATGTCAGAAATGTATATTTGTGAATGTTGCGATGTTATATTGGTTTCACTGGTAAAAATAAATAATTGAAATGGGTATATATTTGTTTTTTTGTTAAGTTGCCTAATAATTATGCACAGTAATAGTCACCTGCACACACAGATATCCCCCTAAAATAGCTAAAACTAAAAACAAACGAAAAACTACTTCCAAAAATATTCAGCTTTGATATTAATGAGTTTTTTGGGTTCATTGAGAACATGGTTGTTGTTCAATAATAAAATTAATCCTCAAAAATGCAACTTGCCTAATAATTCTGCACTCCCTGTAGCATGAAGTGCAAATACATAGAATTGTACATCAATACATGGCATATGACCCTGACTGATTGACTCATTGTACTCCTGAGGGTTTTAAAATATGTTCCCAAGAAGTTTTTTTGATATTTTTAACATATTGAAATAAACTTTAGTTTTATTAGTAGTCAGAGGAGCTGCGAAAATACGCCTGGTCCTAGTGACCACTTAATTTCAATTTCATATTTCCCTAACAGCACAATGGGTAAATGCAGTGGCAGCTGGGCCAGAGGCGGATAGCAGTTTGACGCATGTCCTTCCACCACCGAGGATTGCAGGGTGCTTCAGTTTGCCTCCTGTTGCTTCCTCCTCCTAGTCCGCTTCCTCATCCTCTGCCGCCTCCTCATCCGGTCAGATTAACACCTTCACCACCATCTTCAGCACAGCCAGGGATAAAGGACAGCAGGCAGTTCTAAAACTTATCTGTTTGGGGGACAAACCCCACAACGCGCAGGAGCTGTGGACGGACATGGAACAACAGACCGATGAGTGGTTGGTACCAGCGAGTCTCAAGCCTGGCCTGGTGGTGTGCGATAATGGGCGAAATCTCGTAGCAGCTCTGGGCCTAGCCGGTTTGACGCACATCCCTTGCCTGGCGCATGTGCTGAATTTGGTGGTGCAGAAATTCCATAAAAATTACCCTAATATGTCCAAGCTGCTGCAGAAAGTGTGGGCCGTCTGTGTGCACTTTTGCCGTTCTCACCCTGTTAGCGCTGCAGCGTAACTTCGTCCTTCCCGCTCACCGCCTCATATGCAACAAGCCCACAAGGTGGAACTCCTCCTTGCACATGCTGACCAGACTGTGTGAGCAGCAGCAGGCGATAGTGGAGTTTTAGCTGCAGCATGGGTGAGTCGCTCTGCGTAACAGCACCATTTCACCACCAATGAGTGTGCTTCCATGAGAGACCTGTGTGGTTTCAAGTACTACACTAACATGGCCAGTGCCGATGACGCTGTTGTCAGCGTTACTTTCCCACTTCTATCCCTCCTTAAAAAAAAAAACGCTTTTGGGCAATGATGGAAGAGGATGTGGCACAGGAGGAGGAGGAGGAGCGATCATTTACAAGGGTTTCAGGACATTCATTCAGAAGTGGCTCCGAGGGTGGGTTCCTGCACCAACATACGGAAGGTAAACAGTTGTCCAGCCAGGGCACAGTTCTGGAGGATGACGAGGTGGAGGAGGAGGAGATATCGTGTTCACAGCAGGGTGGCACCTAAACCAGCTCATGGCCATAACTGGTGCGTGGCTGGGGAGATACAGAGGACACAGACGATACTCCACCCACAGAGGACAGCTTGTTGTTGCCTCTGGGCAGCCTGGCACACATGAGCGATTACATGCTGCAGTGTCTCCGCAACGACCACGGAGTTGGCCTCATTCTAACTTCTGCTGATTACTGGGTGGCCACGCTGGATCCCAATTACAAGGGCAACATACCGTCCTAAATTCTGTCACTGGAGCATGATCTAAAGATGCGCGAGTACAAACACACACTGGTAGATGAGCTGCTGATGGCATTCCCACCTGACAGCGGGGGCACAGTGGAAGCACAAGGCAAAAGCAGAGGAGGAGGAAGAGGTCGCCAACGCAGCTGGGGCACCACCAGCACCTCAGAAAGCAGGGTTAGCATGGCCGAAATGTAGAAAAGCTTTGTCAGCACGCCACAACAACCACCATCACCAACTGATATGGAACATCTTAGCAGGAGGCAGCATTTCAGCAACATGGTGGAGCAGTTTGTGTGCACATGCCTACACGTACTGACTGATGGGTCTGCCCCCTTCAACTTCTAGCTCTCCAAATTGGGCACATGGCCTGAGCTTGCCTTTTACGCCTTGGAGGTCCTGGCCTGCCCTGCAGCCAGTGTATTGTCTGAACATGTGCTTAGCACGGCAGGGGGCGTTATCACAGACAAGTGCAGCCGCCTGTCCACAACTTGTCCAATGTGGACAAGTTCATGTTCATTAAAATGAACCAGGCATGGATCCCACAGGACTTGTCCATACCTTGTGCAGAATGGACACGTATACTGGCCTTAACTAGCCATTGTTATAAAATTGTCAAAGAATAGTTAAAGAAAGGGACCCGCTCACCTATGTCCCCTCAGGGTCGGTGCTCTAGCTCAAAATTGAGACACCCCTCAAAATAAAGTCTAAATAGTATAAAGGATTGAACTGGCACTCATATATGGAATATAAACATGGTTTAATGGAATAAAAATAGGGATAGTATCACCTGTACCATATATACCTTCAATAAAATACAATATCAATAAAATAATAACAAAACCAATATATTAAAATGTATATAATTCAATGGTGCAGAGGCCGATGGCATCAGACGTCTGTGGACCTATATGGTCCTAGGTGGGGTAATATAGACAGCAGTGCTGTCGGTCTCTGCAGCTACAAATGGTAATTTCTCTGTGCATAAAAGGTTTCATATACAATCAATTGGATTCCATAGATTTCCTATACATTAGGAATGTCCCGCATCCACAGAATGAAATACTTTCAATAAGTTGATACTTTCTATAAGACAACTTTCAATAAAAAATGTATCTATAGTCACGCTGGCTATTGCATTGTTGCAAACTGATATCAATAAACAATGTTTCCAATAAGACGATGCTTGCACTGTCACAACTTTCAGAATAAGATGGTATATCTGTATTTGCAGTGAATACTGTTTTAAGCTGATGGTCTGCTATTTATAATTGTCGGCCCCATGAGTCCGTAGTAGAAGAGTATCAGCTGAGTCACTGTTAGTTGGTTGCGCACGAATATGCTGCCATATAAATGCTGGTTAATGGCTCAATTCGTTCGTCATGTAACAGCAACTCAAATTACCAGAGTAAGTTCCGCTTTTTATAGAAGCTCACACACATGTAAGTCCTGTTATATAGGAGATATCCTGAAGCGCACGGCATAATAGCAACCAATGACGCCGTGCGCTCATGCTGTCAGGAGGAATCCCGGCCAGGTTTCCACGGTCCGCTCTTGGCCGCAGAACACGGCCATGTGCATGAGGCCTTACTTTGATGCCTCTGCTTCAATAATTTGTCCCACATTTCCGCTCTATCACATTTCATCCATTGACCTCCCTTGGATGTGGTAATCCTTTCTCAGGCTCCCTCTCTGGCATGGAACCCTGATTCCCCGTGATCACCATGGTATGCGCATAAAAGAACATTGAAAGTTGATAGAGAAGATATCCAATTGGATCAAGGCCATCACGGGGACGTGCAACATGGTTGAGAAGCTTGCGTGCACATGCCTACATGTACTGACTGATGGGTTTGCCCCTTCAACTTCTGGTTCTCCAAATTGGGCACATGGCCTGAGCTTGCCCTTTACACCTTGGGGGTGCTGGCCTGCCCTGCAGCCAGTGTAGTGTCTGAACGTTTGTTTAGCACGGCAGGAGGGTGTTTGCAAAAAGAAGCACAGCAGACTGCCCACAGCCAATGTGGACAAGCTCATGTTCATTAAAATGAACTAGGCATACAAACAAGGCCTTCTGTCTAGAATATATGGGTTTCTTGACGCTCACCCAGAAGGGACAAAACTACCCTATATGTTGGCCTGGGAAAAAGATATGGGTCTGGAATCCTCTGTTCAAACAGGGTTCCAACGATCTCAAACACTTACGAAAGGTTCCTGGCAGGTCACCTTAGCGGAAACCTCTATAAAAATCCTACATAGGACATACATGGTGCCAGCTAGGTTACATATGATATATCCTGAGGTCTCCCAAAAATGTTTTAGGGGGTGTGATGCGGCTGGTACAATGCTACACATTTGGTGGAGATGCCCTGTAGTGAGGCGGTTTTGGGACCAGATTTGCTCACTGATTGCTTCCGTCTTAGGTTGTAGATATTTGGCTACGATCCCTCTTTGCTTATTGGGCGATAAGCCCTCAGGATTGTCTATGCCTAACTTTAAATTGTCACAATTTATCTTGCTAGCTGCAAGAATCCATGTCGCTTTCAAGTGGCGCACACCCTCACTTAGCAAACAAGCGGTTACAGATAGGATTAACAAATTGCTTCTTTCTGAAAGACTCACAGCAATCAGGACAGATACGGTCAATATCTTTGAGAAAGTCTGGGAACCTTGGATGTCGTCTTCTCTTTCTGTGGACCTCAGATACATCTTCACGCTATAAAATATTTGTGCAGGATTGTACAGTTACTTGTAGTATTCACCTATATTTGATAACAATTGATCCAAGTTGTTGTTTGCTTTATTTATTTATTTATTTTTTTCGTTTTATGTTAGATCTCTTCTAACAAACCATTGTAATAATGATCTGTAATGCAGTATTGACTTATAATGTATCCTCTGCTGTACCTTCTCATTTTTGAATCACAAAACTTCAAATAAATGATTATTGAAACTAAAATGAACTAGGCAGGGATCCCACAGGACTTGTCCGTACCTTGTGCAGAATAGACATGTATGCCGGCCTTATTTAGCCATTGTTGTACTCCACTTTCTCTTTTTATATTTCCCAATGTTTTGAGGTCTACCCAAATTTGAACAAAAAAATTGTAATAATTAAATAAAATTTAAAACTAAACCAAAAACCAGTGTTGGCTAACTCCTCCTCCTCCACCGCCACTTCCACCTATACCACTTCCTCCTCAACCTCCTACTCCATATGCACCTCCTCCTCCTAGATCAAGATTATAACATTTTTTTAATGTATTTTATGTTATTTGAAGTCATTTCCTTATCCACATTTGTTTGCAGAGCACTTGCCATGCTCTTAACCACATTTTCTGCCCTTTGCAGCCCTCTAGCCTTTTCTATGACTATTTTAGAGCCATATTAGTGCTCAAAAGTTTGGGTCCCTATTGACTGCAATGGCGTTCGGGGTCAAGTTCGGGTCCCGAACTCGAACTTTTTTGTGAAGTTCGGCCAAACCCGTCTCACCCGAACATCCAGGTCACCTCTCAACTCTAGTCATAGCAACTTGGTCAGGGCTATTAGCTACTTATTGACCTTCTATAAGGGTCCAGTCACACGTCCGCAAAATGCGTCCGCATCCGTTCTGCAGTTTTTCAATGGAGCTAGAATGTGCTGTTCACATCCGCATTTGTGGATCCACACTTCCGCATCTGTGATTCCGTTTTTTCAACAAAAAAAATAGAACATGTCCTATTCTTGTTCGCAATTGTGGACAAGATTAGGCATTTTCTATTATAGTGCCGGTGATGTGCGGTCTGCAAATTGCAGAATTCACATTGTCAGTGTCCGTGTTTTGCTGATCCGCAATTTGTGGATCCGCAGAACACTTACGGACGTGTGAATGGACCCTAAGTGTGGGGACTGGTTATGAGATAGTGGGTGATTTTTTGCTCCCTCTCGCATCTCATGCTATCCCATAAGTGCCTGTCTCTCAATTATAGAGAATTTAGGATTCACCCTTTTACTTACCAATAAAGATTCCCTTCCCCCATTCACAACAGTTACCATAGTATTTACTTACAGTCAAATTCTCATCTTGCAAGTGCCCATAGCGGAGCTTCACTGTGAAGTGCTGTGCCCTGTGAATGTATCTGCTTCAGAGACCCTCTCTTCTGCTCTAACAGCTGTAACATTCAACAAGAAGAACACTACAGCCATCTTTGGAGCAGAGGGGAGCAGCTGTGCAGCAGCTTAGGGCAGAGAACAGTTTGCATGGAAGCTCTGCTTTAAGCACTTGCAGGAGCAGAATCTGGCAGACTTAAACTTCATATTCTCAATAAAAGCTTCATAAATGGTATGGTTTTCCTGCTGCCCCCAGCTTCTACGTTTTGCTGTCAGCAGTTTAGCATGGTCAAAGGTGCTGTCATAGCTTAATATTACTAAGAATTGGTCTAAGGTAAGGTTCCTTCTAATTTATGCATGTAATACCAATATACTTTAAATTCTGCATTTCATAATTACAATCCAAGCTACTTTGCAGCTATATGACCGTATATATTTTGCTATCTGCAAACAATATGGATAACTATTGTTTGATGTCCATATTGTGTCAGTTTTTTTGTGTGGATCCATTGTATCCTATCCTTGTCTGCAAAATGGACAAGAATAGCACATGTTCTATTTTTTTTTCAGAGCTATGGAATGTACATACGGATGCGGACAGCACACTGTGTGCTGTCCGCACTTTTTTGTGGACCCATTGAAATGAACGGGCCTGCATCCTATTCACAAAAAGTGTGGCTCAGATGTGGACCAAAAATATGTTTGTGTGAATGGGGCCTTAGGGGCTACGGCTGATTTATCATGCCATCACTAAGTGTGTGTGGGCACTGCTTAAAAGCAGTTTTTATCTTGATAATTGCATTAGGCTGTATTGTGGTACTTTGTACTAATGTATCCGCAAAATCCCTGTTACCAGGCAGATTAGGTGTAATTTATACATCCCACCACTAGATGGGGATAAAACTTAGGTCATATATATACCTAGGTCAGGCCTAGTTAGTCAGTGTTGAGTTCAGTGGAGATCAGTGATTAGAGCAGATCTGAGGATATCAGATTAGATTAGTGGGAGAGAATGTAGAGTGAAGACTCCATGACACAGATTAGTGAGTGGAACCAACTTTGCTATTAGGTAGTACTAAGATGTGAGGCGCAGAAGAGTGTTTTCCTTCTGTGGACGGACTATATTCTTGCATCCCTAACCAGTAGGAGAGAGTTTGCCTCCCTCGAATAGAAACAAGCTTACTAAGGAATCATCGGTGATAACAGCCATTATTGAGGGCTACAGACACCTTTGCGCATGGTGGAGGACTTATAGCTTCTGGCAGCCACACCATAACTCTGGGAAACAGATGAGTTTACCTGTCCCCAATGTTCAGCTTGTAGGGAAAGGACAAGGAATAGGACTGAGCACATCAACAGGAACAAGGTACACCTAACCCACAGCTCCAAGTCAAACCTAAAAAGCCTAGAAACAGTGGATTTGCAGAATTAACTCTGATACCATCAAGAGACTGTATTTTGTACTGCTACCAACCAAAGTCATCAACAGTAAAAGTTGTGAGTTGCATCTTACCACTGTCTACCTCATTATTACTACTAATGGTTGTACCACCAGTAACGGTACTGGCGTCACGACAAAAAACATTCAAGGGACTCAGCTGCAACAAGCACCCTAAGCACCCCTAACATCAAAGGCACCTCAACCACCATCTTGGGTGATGCTTCCCTACCATAGAGCGTGCCCCGGAGGATTTCGTGCTGTCCACCTTAACACTGTGCTGCCAGCCCAGGGAGGTATGTGTTATAATTTGGCACATCATCGGTCCACCGTGCACCTCACGTGTTGCCCCTGCGCTACTGGCTGGCTGCAACTCCATAATTCTGGCTTTAAAAAAACACAAAATGGGGATTTGAGACCTTATGGATTCGCTTGGGCAAACATTTTGTGACTTTTTTGCATTTTTTGCAATATGGGTGGGAAAGAGAGCATGGTTAGGTATGTGAATTTCTCTCCAGATTTATCACTGAGATGTATTTTTTTTAAAGTGGCTAAATTTGCAATCTCTCTCCAATATAAGGGCGGAGTAAGAAAAATGGAGTAGCTATTCCAGACAAAAGTGTTTAGGGAAAAGACAAATTCATCAAACAATGTGCAACATAAAGTACGCCAACACAGACTTAAGCAAAACTGACTACAAATATTATCCTTATGATAAATCCCCCCTACATATTTTAGTAAAAAATTCAGGGACAAATTGAGATAATTCTCAATTTGTGCTCATAGAAAACAGATTCTAACAGAACCTACTGCTCAATTATATACTTGTTTAAAGTCTAAAATAAGAATTTTACTCAATTAACTATCACAATTTCAAAGAGCCGTAGTAGATGGATATCTATATATAGCATTTCTCATACAAATGTTTGGTATTTTCTATGTATATATTTTCAGCTGAGGCTGTAAATTACCTGGAATTGTACTGCAGTGACCACAGGGAATCCTGAGCAATCTTCATCTTCTGATAGTTGAAAATGTCCAAATTGCTTGTGTACAGTAGGTGTCTGCACTGCAGTAGGAATGGCTGCAGTGCAGATATATTTTCCACAGGATAGCACCAACCATGGAGAGAATAAAACTAGTCACTTTTCATTGTCATTAGAAGGAAATAAACACCACTTGACATCAAAACGGTACATAGACAGCTCTGCCTGTTGATTCAAATATTGAGACTTCATTTGTGTATTTTAAAGACAACATAGTGACAATTACCATATTGTTTTTTGTTTGTACAGTGTATTATCCATAATTTTATTTATTATCAAAAGGTTAACAGAAGCTAAATTAATATTATGTTGGAGCCAAATCAGCAATTAAATAAAATATGTAGTTGTAGTCAAATTGTAAAATCAGAGGCACAACTTAAGGCCTAATTCACATGTCAATGTTTGGTGAGTGTTTTGTATAAGTGATTGCAAGGCAAAATCAGGTGAGGGTCATAATCACAGAAAAGAGTAGGAGAAAAATTAGAGATGAGCAAATTGATTCTGAACTAATCGGATTTGTTCCGAATTTAACAAAAATATGTCAACCCAAAAAAAGGCAAAGAAAAAAGAATCCAACTCACCACCATTACCTAGGACCCACATCAGTGCACAGAAAGATGAACATCAAAATATAGAAAAAAAGGGTTTTTAAGCAACCAGATAGCATGTACGTAGCTATGAGTAAGGACCAGATGGTCTGAAAGATATATAAACATCTTTTGCACCAAATACAGATTTTTTTTATTCATTGAAATAAAGGTTTATGTGTATTCCTTCAGGTTGCTAAATATTCCTTTCTGTTCAAATACAGATGTAACTGAGATAAAACTTAGGTCTCGTTCACACGGGCAGCGTCCGTGGGGCAGGCACATGGGGATCGCAGACCCATTCACTTGAATGGGTCCGTGATCCTTCCATTCCGCAAAAAGATAGAGCAAGTTCTATCTTTTTGCGGTGTGGAAGCATGGAACGGAACCCCAGAAAGCACTCTGTAGTGCTTCCGTAGTGTTCCGTTACATTTTTCCGTTACGCACCGTTACGCATCTCCGGATTTGCTGGCTCATTGAAATGAATGGGTCCACATCCGTGATGCGGAATGGCCACAGAACGGTGCCCGTGTATTGCGGATCCACAAATGCGGTCCGCAATACGGCAACGGGCATCACAAGTTCGTGTGAACGAGCCCTTACTCTGATAACACATCACAGTGTTATCTCGTGACAAAAGCCATTGAAATCCATTGAAAAAGTCAACTAACATTTTTTTGCCATTGTTTACTTAATTAATTAACCATTAGATTTAGCTTGGCTACATCTGTGTATGCAATATTTTGACGATTCATTTTGCATGTATTGTGCAAAAACAGTACCAGCACCATTTTACTATAAAACTAGAGGGGAAATCAGGAGTGAAGATGAAGAATCAAGTGACACTGGGAAGGAGGGGAGGGGTCTTTGCCTAATTGGCTCAGAGGCTGACAGCCTGTCAGCCAATCAGGGGGCAGAGTTATGGCAAGTCTTTTTGCTTAGAAGGAAGAAATGGCATCCATAATCTAATCTGATAGCATGTATCTTTTCTGTGTCTGCCAAGTAGCATCAAAAGGAAAAAAAGCATGCATTCAAGAGTGTGATAATAAAAGTATAGGGAGAGTATAGGGATATAATTAAGTTATTTGGGGTTTTATTAGGGAAAGCATACAGACTGAGTGACTGCTCACTCAGTATGTGTTTTGCATAGCTGCTTTCAAGTTCTGCATTACAAAATCCTGCAAAAATTTCATTTTTTTCTGTAAATGAACAGCTAGCCAGACTTTATTTTTGCACTCAATTTTCTACATTTCATAGGCTTATTGCCGGCACCTCAAATCAATAGCATACATTCTACTGCAAACACTGAACAATTTCCCCACCCACTTTTTTTTTTTTCTTGGACATTTCAGAGCATTTCAGTAAATCAGTATACCTGGTTCAGTTAACAAATTATAGTTCTTCAATATACAGAGTAGTTTCAGCAAACACATTTTCCTGCAATACCTGCATTAGTATTCCTGGGTTAGTTAATACACTGTACTAGGATACGATGCAGTTTCAGTGAATAAAATGCATTAATATAGAAGTTTAATTCATTGCATTATATTACCACTGTAGACTGTCAATACCAGTGTGTAGTGTGTTTGTAGAAGGGAGTGACGTTAAATTACAGGAAAAAAAAAAAATTTCAATGTTGCTAATGTTTAATCATCTGTGCACCAAACCTATGACTTTCTATTTTTATAGTCCTCCCTGGTAAAAACAATGGAAAACGAAAAAACCCAGGCCTCGCAATTCGCTAGTCAGAATGTAGTAGATCAAACAGCTGTAGCAGTAGTGGCAGGCCACAGTTCTCCCTGGCATCAGATAGGTGCCCCATTATTACATTATTATTGAGGACAAAAAGAATGAGATTCCTTCTCTCAGCTGCAGCAGGATGCTGTGGATGTCATCTCTGAGTATAACATCATGCCTTGGACCCAGAGGTCACAGCATTCCTCCTGCTCCTCCTCCTTTCAGCCACAGATTTTTTTTTTTCTTTTGCATCATCTCTGCCTTCACTGCCCCCTCCTAGTGCAGCACCTGCTTTTTTTTTTCCTAAGAAGAGAAGCAGAGGCAACAAAACCCCTTGTAGTATGGAAGACACTTAAGATAGCCTCCCTGTTTATGAGTTGTGTGAAGTGTCAGCGTAAGCATTTGGACTGCATAAGGAGAAGGTTCAGGTGGAGAGGGGGAACCATAAGCATAGATCTGTTGTTGTTGGTAGTAGTATTGGCTCTTGTAGCCATGCTGTTGGTGTTAAGGGCAGTGGCAGTGACAGTGGCAATCAGGGCAAATACAGAGCCGGGGATTGGAAGGTGGGCAAAGAGCCCCCAATGAAGTATTGTATCACAGCCTAATAGAAGCGGTAGGGAGCATGAGGACTATGATCATGATTATGTGTGGGACACGAACTGGGAGGCAGATGAGGGTAATGACCATAACTACAATAAAGAGCAAAGGCAATGTACATTCAAAATCTCCCAAAGAGCTATCAGGGCCATATCTGCTTCTATTGTGGTCACTTCAGGACGACCTAGGCCAAGCTCAGCTGCAGTTAGCTCTGTTTATCTCCTGTATGGCATTTTATATTTCACAAGGCAAGCACAGAAAACTATAGCTGTGTGAAAGATCTGCAGGATTAAAATAACATTCAATTAATGGCTAGCTTTGCACCAAAAAGAACAACATATAAAAAAACATATATCAATTTATTCCTATTATTACCTTACAAATCGATATACTCTACATACATCACAAATGGCCCTATATTTTTAATACAAGACCTTAAAAATGCTTTTAAAAATAAAATATAAATGTCAGGAGGCAATAATAATATAAAAAGTAGCAACAATAAGACTACTGCCTAGCAATCAATATACCATATATAGCAAGAGAATAACAACAGTATATCTTGCAGATATTTGTGATATGTGCAATATAAAACTGTTCCAGATAGTGTGTGAGCTCCGCACTGGGAACTAACAGGAGGGACCGTGACTGTATACTATTTCAATATAAGGACTACATGAGCAAACATTATATTGGCCATTAATATTTTATTTTCAAAAGTATTTTATTTTTAAAAGCTTTTTTAAGGTCTTGTATTAAAAATATAGTGTCATTTGTGATGTATGTAGAGTATATCGATTTGTAAGGTAATAATATGAATAAATTGATATATGTTTTTTATATGTTGTTCTTTTTGGTGCAAAGCCAGTCATTAATTGAATATTGTCTATTAGTATTGATCGAGCATGCTCGCCAGAACACCAGTTCAGCTTGAGCATCTTGATGCTCGGCACATGCAGTATTCGGTCAAATACAGCATGTGCTCGAGCGCAATGCTCGAGTCTCCTTCCCGCACGTTTCTTGGCTGGCCGGCTATATAGCACCCGATGGCACGTGTTCGGCTCAGTCTTAGGGCTCATGCACACAAACGTATTTTCTTTCCTCTTTCGTTCAATTTTTTTTGCGGAAACATTCACTTCAACGTGGCTGTAGAAAATACAGAAGTTACTCCGTGTGCATTCCGTTTCGATTTGTCCCCATGGCCGTTCGGTAAAAAAGTAGCGAATGTCCTATTATTGTCCGCAAATCACGAACCGAGGTCCCATTCAAGTCAATGGGTCCACATAAAATATGGAATGCACACGGAACACATCCGCATTTCATCAGTATTTTGTGGATCCGTACTTTAGAAATGCTATGCCCAGCCTATAGTGTTTGGTGATTAAGAAGTTACTATTTCTGTATACGATCCGCAAAAAACTGATCAAATACGGAAACCATACGGATATGCTTTATACAATAACGGAACGGAAGAGGACTTAAATCAGAGATAAAAAAATAACAAGATACAGAACAACGGATCCGTGAAAAATGGCCCGCAAAACAACAACGGTCGTGTGCATGAGCCCTTAGTCAGGGAGAGCTGTGCTGAGGAAGAGACAAACAGTGTAGGGAATATAGGAATAATTTTATTATAAAAACTTTTCAGAGATCCAAAAGTCCTTTTAAAGACTATTGTTGTGTGTGGCAGCAGCAATATCTATTTTTAGCTCAAACTCTGCTAAATAGCTAAAACTTTACAGACCCAAATGCAGTTTTAAAGAGGACCTTTCACTCGTATACAAACTAAAAACTAACTCTATCTGTGGACAGAGCGGCGCCCAGGGGTCCCCCTGCACTTACTAGTATGCCTGGTCGCCGCTCCATTCGCCCGGTATAGGCTCTGGTGTCTCAGCTCCGTCTGTTGTATTGGACTGATTTTTTGTAGGAGGCGTGTCCTATGCTGCAGCACTGGCCAATCGCAGCACACAGCTCATAGACTGGCTATGAGCTATGCGCTGCGATTGGCCAGCACTGCAGCAAGGGACACGCCTCTTACAAAAAATCAGTCCAATACAACAGACGGAGCTGAGACACCAGAGCCTATACCGGGCGAACGGAGCGGCGCCCAGGCATACTAGTAAGTGCAGGGGGACCCCTGGGCGCCGCTCTGCTCACAGATAGAGTTAGTTTTTAGTTTGTATACGAGTGAAAGGTCCTCTTTAAGGACTATTGTGTGTGGCAACAATATCTATTTTTAGCGCATCCTGCGCTAAATAGCATGCACTAGTTAGGCCGTTGTGGACAGTGACGTTAGCTGCGGCACATCTCCAGTGTAAAGTGTGCACATCCCAAAAATATCTGTGACATCCAGTGTCCTTTTTTGGTAGACGGTGTCCACTGCAGAGAGTGACGTTAGCTGCGCCACATCTTCAGTGTAAAGTGTGCGCATCCCAAAAATATCTGTGACATCCATTGTCCTTTTTCAGTAGATGGTGTCCGCTGAGGACAGTGACACATAGCACTAATTGCGCAACTTTCTAAATTACTGGCCCTGGAAATGTTGCCATTTAGGCCTGTGGACACTAAGGCCTTCCGCAGCCTTATGTCGGCAGCCATCCTGCGTTACGCAGTCCCCAGCTGCCACTATTTTTTAAGGTGTGCCGTGCCAACATGTGTCCCATAACATCACAAGTGCGCTGACCAACACAGTTACTGGGAAGGTCCACTTAACCACGGACACATGGACAAGTGCATTCGGCCAGGGACGTTACATATACCTGACGGCACACTGGGTGAACATTGTGGAGGCCAGGAGCGAGTCGTATCCTGGGATGGAACAGGTGCCGAGGATTGCTGCCCTAATTTCATCAGGGTTTCCACCAGCACCTACATTAGTGGCTCCAACACCCACTTCTCCTCCTCCTCCGCCTCCTCCTCCACTTCCACCTCCAAATTATCCACGTGCAGCACTAGTCAGCCATCAGTCAGTATCTGGAGGCAGTGTAGCACTGCAGTGGGGAAGCAGCAACAGGCCGTGCTGAAGCTGATATGCTTAGGGGACAAACAGCACAATGCAGCAGAGCTGTTTCAGGGGATAAGAGACCAAACTGAGCTGTGGCTCTCGCCACTCAACCTTCAACCAGGCATGGTTGTGTCTGATAATGGCCGTAACTTGGTGGCGCTTTGGAGTTTGGCAGACTCACACACATCTCATGCCTAGTCCATGACTTAAACTTAGTGGTTCAACGGTTTCTCAAAACCTACCCCAATTTGCCTGAGCTACTGGTGAAGGTGCTCTGCGTGTGTGCCAATTTCAGCAAGTCATCAACAGCTTCCGGTCTGTCAACGCTGCAGCAGCGCTTACAATTACCAGCTCACCGACTGTTGTGCGATGTGAGCATGCGATGGAACTCCGCATTCCACATGTTGGCCAGGTTTTTTGAGCAGAAGAGGGCAGTAGTGGAATACCAGCTGCAACATGGTCGTCACCTTTCCAGTCAGCTTCCGCTATTCACAAGCGAGGAGTGGGCATGGATGTCTGACCTCTGTTTTAAGAAACTTTGAGGAATCAATACAGATGGTTAATGGCGATAACACTATTATCAGAGTAACCATCCCACTTCTGTGTCACTGTCTACTAAAACGCTTGCTTCTCACAATGAAGGCGGTCGCTTTGCATGTGGAAGAATTGGAAATGGGGGAAGACATTACACAAGGTGATAGCCAGACCAGTTAGTCTTCCCAGCATGAATTGAACTATGAAGAGGAGGAGGAGGAGCGGAGGCAGTTACCTCCGATACAGAGGTACTGTCTCAAGGAGGGAAAATTTTTGGAAGATGGTGAAGGAGTACATAACAGACTGTATCAGCGTCCTCAATGATCCCTCATTGCCTTACAACTACTGGATGTACAAGCTGGACATGTGGCACGAACTGGCGCTCTACACCTTGGAGGTGCTGGCCTGCCCTGCCGCCAGCTTTTTGTCTAAGTGGGAATTTAGTGCTGCTGGTGGCATTATAACAGATAAGAGTATCCGCCTGTCAACTGAAAAAGCTGACAGCTGATGAACATAAAGGCACTTTGTGTTGTTTATAATGTACTGAATACACTGTATTCCCATGCACCCCTTCCACGACAAACATGGGTATATGGTTGAATCTTCCTTTTCTCATCCTCCTCTTCCATCATATCAACATGCTTATTTGTCGCATATAATGCCCTTGTATATAATGTTTTGCAGGGTCAGCTCAACTACAGGCCATCGCATATAATTTTTTAGAGGGTCAGCTCACTTGCAGTCCCTCGCATATAATGTTTTACAGGGTCAGCTCACCTATAGGCCCTCGCATTTAATTTGTTAGAGGGTCAGCTCACCAGCAGGCCCTCACCTACAATCTTTTACAGTGTCAGCTCATCTGCAGGCCCTCACCTACAATCTTTTAAAGGGTCAGCAAAAACCACGGCATGAGAGCATCAGACTTGCGACGCTAGGCTCCGCCCCCGCCCCACCCGCACACTGGCAGCCCGGATTGCCTGCTCGCTGAGCTTGCCATGTGAGCCATAACACCGTCCGAGACGCCGATTGT
The DNA here is from genome assembly GCF_014858855.1 of Bufo gargarizans. Lineage (NCBI taxonomy): Eukaryota > Metazoa > Chordata > Amphibia > Anura > Bufonidae > Bufo > Bufo gargarizans. The sequence goes on from NC_058087.1 coordinate 162,685,463, forward strand.
TTTCCTGCTACTGCCTTCGTTCTGCTCCCCAGCCTGCCGTTGTCCGGAATCGCCTGATGTTGAGGTCGAGGCCACTGTTCGTGAGCCACATGGCGGTGAGTTATTGAGGCTGCCAGAACTGGAGTAGCGGTGAGGAGCAGCGACGATGCGAGAGAGCAATACAGGCGGTGGTGAGCTAAAGGTCTTGGTGTACCTATGATATCCACGTGATCAGAGGTAAAAGAAGGAGACCCCAGTGCTTCTGTAAGACTTGTGGGGAGGTTGCTCCCACTCTCTCTGGAGTGAGTCTGGCGTTTACCTCACGTCAGTCAGCATGGTTGCCCCCCGCTGTTTGATAAGCAGCGCCGGAGATATCTAAAAGGGGGTGAAGAAAGATATGAATAAGGCAAGAGTGAATATTGAGGGGCTGAAAATTAGACTGTGGAGTGTGTAAGACGAAGGCGGTGCTGAAAATTTTATGGGGTTGTGTGTCTTCAGTATTGTTGGAAGAAAGTAACGAAGAGAAAGAGGGGAGAGGGAAGGGAAGGAAAGAAAGGAAAAAAGAAGAAAAGAAAAAAATAGCAAAGGAGCAAGGAAAGAAAAAGAAAGCAAAAGGTCCAAAGGAAAAAGAGGGTAAAGGGTGGAAGAAAAAGGAAAGGGAAGGAAAGAAAAAGAAGGAAAAGAGGGGGAAAAAAAGAAAAAAAAGGAAAGATAAAAAAAAAAAGGGGCTGATATCTAGTCGGTTGTCTATCATAGTATATGGTAGTTGCTTTAGCCATTGACACCCCAAGCTCGATTGTGTTTAACTATATGAAGAATCCCCTCTATGGTACTAACCCCCAATCTTTCTAACACCTCCATCCCCAAACCCTCTCCGACTAAATCAGTATTAATGATTAAAATCTTCACCTTCAGCTTCACTCAATTTTACCCTATATTTAAGACTCAATAGATAAGTGGACATCAGTTTTTGTTTTTGACAAGTATCTGAGACGACTTTGGGGTATTTATTTTTTTCAAAAGTGGACTTTTTTTTGTTTATTTTTTATCAAACTAGTCTCATCGCTGGAAAATAAGATAGCACCTATAATCTAGTTGCTGGACTTTGCTGGTTTTCCTATTCTACCCCCCTCTTTTGTGAGCAGTAATTCTTTTTGAGTTATTAACAAATTGGGCCAGATTTATCATTAGCTCAGGTCAGAATAATGGAGTGAAAAGCCCCAAAAAAGTCCCAAACGCTAAAACTGCGCACAAATTTGCGACTTTTTTCTGCTCTGCACTATGCTCTCCAGTTTTCTGAAAGTGGGCGTATTTTCTTATGTAAATTAATCTCTAGACAGATTTACTATTGGGACTATTTAAAAAGTCGCAAAACAGTCGCAAAAAAGATCGCAATTTCACTCCAGTGAGGACCATGCTTATCTTATGAGACTTCTTAATAGAACATGCGACTTTTTCATAAAAACGTGCAACTTTTTCATAAAAACGTGCGACTTTTGTAAAGCTGCTTACTGACGGATAAACTGCTACCGTCAAACCACATTTATTACAGTCTTAAAGGGCCGATCATAAATCTGACTTGGCTAAAACTGACTTTAGTCATATGTTAAAGTGGAGTGAGCTGTCAGAGTAATGATAAATCTGGCCCATTGTCTTTACTTTACTGTTACTTTTCTGTTCTCTGTGTTTTGTGGCGGGTGGGTAGAAGGGGGGAAAGAAGGTGAGAGAGAGAAAGGGAGTTTAAAATGCCAGCCAAGAAAAAGGAGGAACAGCGCGGCCCTACGGGTGGCAGCTGTAGGAGATCAGCAACAGGGTTAGAGAGCGGGCCCAAACAGCAGGGTTTAAATACATTTTTAGCTCCCAAGTCGCCAGGTTTTAGATCCCCACAAAAAGAAAAAAATGATAGAACTAGGGCCCCATGGTCTGACGCATGACAATGTGTCTATGGGGGGAGGGGGAGAGAGGGGAACTTTAGCGACATTTACAGAAACAGATGCAAGGATGATGAAGGACATATTTTCTCAAGGATGGAGAATGTAATGGGGAACATAGTGACGCAGATCGGGCCAGTGCAAACGGATGTCAGTGTAATACAGGATGAGATGGAGAAAATAAGGCAGCGCTTTCATGAGATGGAGAAAAGGGTCCCTGTTCTGGAACACTCGGTACAGAAATTAGAGAAGGAGGTGGTCTTTTTAAAGGTAATGAATACTAGGATGGAACAGAAATTAATAAGTCAAGAAGATAGATCAAGAAGATCCAACATAAGATGTGTAGGGATCCCAGAGCGCGCAGAGGAAGATAATTGTACAGAATATATGGAGAGATGGATAAGGGAGAATTGTAAGGAGGGCACTCTCTCCCCACTGTTTGCCATAGAAAGAGCACATAGGGTCCCTACAAAAAAAGAGGATCCCAGGGGAATCCCCCAGACAGATATTGGTTAAATGTTTACTGGCTAAGGACCGCAACATAATAATAGCCGATGCGAGGAACTCTGAAAAATACCAGATACAGGGCGAAAAGATAAGATTATTCCCAGATTATTCTGCTTATACTAATGCCCATAGGAAAGAGTATATTGCTGTTAAAAAGAGACTAAGGGAGGCAGGTCTAAAGTATAGCTTACTTTTCCCGGCAAAACTAAGGGTGGAATATAAAGGCAGGACTGTTTTTTTTTTTCAGACCCCGGAGGAGGTTAGCGAGTGGGCGGATGGGGAGGGCCTTTGAGGTTGCGGGTGGCGGAGGGGAAAGGAGTTTTTATGCTAAGATATGGAGTCGCCCCGACTGCTGGTCAGAAGAGGGGGGGGCTATTCAGGGTGGGGGGTTATTTATGGGTTGAGGGAGAGGGGGACGTGTTTTTTTTTTTTTCTGTGCATGTTTTGCTTTTCCTCCTCTGCTAGATGGTTAGGATTGTTTCGTTGAATGTGAGAGGTCTAGAGGAGAGAGTAAAGAGATATGCTATCCTTGAGTGGATGAAGAGGTTCTTGCCAGCCATCATCTGCCTACAAGAGACACATTTGGATAAGGAATCTTTAAGGTGTTTGGAGAAGAGATGGATAGTGGAACGCTACCATTCTGTATATACTACCTATTCTAGAGGGGTCTCAATTTTGATACACAATAAGATTAAATTTGAGTGTCTGATGATGAGGCATGAGGCTGATGATTATGGTAGGTACCTCTTTCTATATTGTAATATAGAGGGGGTTAAAACTGTAATTGCAAATATATATATTCCTCCACCAAACAAGCCAGATGTCTTGTATCAATTGTATAGATTTATGCTGAATAGACAGGAATCTATAATGATTGCGATAGGAGATTATAATGTGGTAATGGATCCACTCAAGGATAGAATGTCTAGCAGAGGGGGAAGAACACAAAAAGTAGATTTCTATGAACTAGCCCAAGAATTTAATTGGGTTGATGTTTGGCGCTTCCAGAACCCGGATGAAACCATGTATTCCTGCTATTCTAAAACACATCAAACTTGGTCAAGAATAGATATGGTCCTGGGAAATAAAAACTTAATGTCCCAAAATAGGATTAAAATAAAGTACTTGCCCATGGCCTTATCAGATCACAATGCAGTGGTAATGGAATTAGATCTGATTAAAAAGAATGTTCTACCACTGTTTAAGTTCAACCCCCACTGGCTATCGATGATCCCAGATAAAGAGAGTATAACGGAAGAATTAAAAACATTTTTGGGGGAGAATAATGATTCCGCTAGTAGGCTAATTGTTTGGGATACTGCTAAAACATATTTAAGAGGATTGCTGTTTAAAAAGGTGAATTACTAGAAAAAAAGCACTAAAGAAAGGGGTAATGCATTGGAAAAAAAAGTACAAGAAGCAAGAATAACATGTATAATGCACCCTACCGATTATAATAGGAAAATATGGGAGGAAGAGCAGGAAAAGTTAAAAGGTATACCAAATGGATAGAAGTAGGAAAGAATTACTTTTCCAAGGGATCCGCCTAGCCTCAGAGGGAGAAAAGGTTGGTAAAATTTTGGCAAGTATAGTAAGAAATCAAATAGGGAAATCCTGGATAGGGGCGATTAAAGATAAAATGGGTGAAATAATTGGTACACCGGAAGGAATTAAAGAAGTGTTCCTGGAATATTTCCAGGAGCTATACAAGTCCAAGGTACAATACTCAAAACAAGATCTAGACCTATACCTAGACCAGATTTCTCTTAGAGAGATATCCCAGGCCCAAAAAGAATATTTAGAAAAAGAGATATCGATGGTGGAAATAAATGAGGTTTTGGGGAAGGTAAAACCTGAAAAAGCCCCAGGATGCGATGGGCTTCCCTTTGAAATATATAAAACTTTCTCTCAGGTGTTAGTACCAGAATTAAAAACAACATTGAATGAGGCCAAAAAAATAGGTGACCTACCAGACTCTATGAAAGAGGCAATTATTACACTAATCCCAAAAAAGGGTAAAGAACAACTAGACCCCGAATCATACAGGCCAATATCTCTTTTAAACACGGATGTCAAAATTTTGGCAAAGGTCCTGGCCGATAGGTTATCAAAGGTGATTAAAGGTGTAATAAATGAAGATCAGACAGGCTTTATACCTGGTAGAACGATATATTCAAATATAAGAAAGTTGTTTCTAAATATTGAAGCTAATAGACTAGAAGGAGGGGAGAAAGCGGTACTTTCATTGGACGCCCAAAAGGCATTTGACTGTGTTGAATGGGAGTATTTGTGGGCAGTATTAAAAAGGGTCGGTATAGGGGAGGGATTTATAAGATGGATCCAGCTAATATATCATAATCCTAGGGCTAGAGTGATGGTGGACGGGAGCTTGTCCCTGCCCCTTGCCCTTTATCGGGGCACTAGGCAGAGATGCCCTCTCTTTCCACTATTATTCGCTATTGCGATTGAACCCCTGGCATGCATAATAAGAAACAATAGGGAGATTAAAGGTTTTCAATATGAGGGTGGGGAAGAAAAGTTGTTAATGTATGCGGACGACATTTTATTATTTATGCACAATATTGGGGATCAGTTTAATAGAGTTATAGATATAATAGATACGTTTTTTTTTTCTGGACTAAATATTAATTGGGGGAAATCACATATGTTGATGTTGGGAGATGTACAACCACAGGGTGATTTAAGGGTGCATCTGCTTGGAAAACAAGAGAATTTCAAATATTTAGGTATACAAATTTCTGGAAATATAGAAGAATATGAAAAATGAAATGTACTCCCCTTACTAAAAGAACTTAGGACCAAAATACACATTTGGCGAAGACTACCAATGTCAATACAGGGTCGGGTAAATTTAAGAAAAATGGTTTTCCTCCCTAAAATACTTTACGTCCTCCAAAATGCCCTATTGAGGCTACCCCAGAATATTTTTAAGTTATTTGATAGCCTAATGGGGGATTTTCTTTGGAAAGGTGCTATCCCCAGACTAAAGAAAGAGGTACTTCAGCTTCCAGTGAGAGAGGGTGGATAAGCTGTTCCGAATTGTTTTTTTTTATTATCTAATCACACAATATGGTCATATAGAAAGTTGGTTAAATGGTTTAGTGGGTAGGCAGGTAGTAAATAGATTGGGGTGGAAAGAAGAATGGAACTGCCTAGAGGTGTTGGAATCAGTTACACTGGGGAAAAATAATACAGAAAATAGAATATTACATTCACCGGAATACATATGGGTGGAAATTAAAAAAAAATATTAGAGATTAAAGTGTTTCTGCACTATACACCTATTTGGAAAAATATCAATCCTAAGGAACTGCAAAGGATTAAGATGTATATAGACTGGGAAAAAAAAGGGATGAAATACCCAGGCCAGATATTTGAACAGGGCAAACTGAAAAACTTTAATACAATGGTTAGAGAGTTTGGGATTCCTCAAAATATTTTCAGCTTAGGAACGCGTTGCGGACAGTTATGCAGGATGACAAATATAAGATGGAAAAATCGGATATACTGTACAAATTTACCAACGAGGGTGAAAGAGGAGGAATAACTGCAAAAAGATATAGGATACTGGAGTCTCCAATAGGAGCTCACATAAGATCTCACAATTTTTTGTAGTTCATAGGCTGCATTGATCCCCATAGATGTTGAAAAGAATGGGTGTGAGAGCCTCGGATAACTGCACAAAATGTGGGGGGGGAGGGGGGGGGGCAATGCTGACTTAATACATTGTTTCTGGAGATGTCCAAGACTGTTCAGATACTGGACAGAAATAACAGATATTGTATATTCAATTTTAAAGGTCCAAATATCAGAAGATCCTGTGACTTGTATTTTGGGGGCAACTGAACATCTGAAGTTAAATAGAGATACACAAATGGTTCTGAGTAAAGTGTTATTCCAAGCTATACTCCTTGTACTTAAGAAATGGGTAGGGGCGGACCCTCCGACAGTGGGACAGCGGAGAAAAGCAGTTGATGACCTGATTAAAGAAGAACGAGTGATGGAGGGCCATAGTAAAAAAGTAAAAAGTGTTGATAAAATATGGAAAAAAAGGTTACTTTAGGGCTGGATAGATTAAAGAAAAATTGAAAATGTAACTATTTCCTGTTGATACTGAAATTGTTTTTATTGTTGAGTTGATGGAAATAAAAAGATATATAATAATAAAATAAAAAAAAGGGTCAGCTAACCTGCAGACCCTCACCTACAAATTTTTATAGGGTCAACTCACATGCAGGCCCTCACCTACAATTTTTTACAGGGTCAGATCACCTGCACATCCTCACATATAATTTTTACAGGGTCAGCTCACCTGCAGGCCCTCTCATATAATTTTTTAGAAGATCAGCTCACCAGCAGGTCCTCACCCAAAATCTTTTACAGGGTCAGCTCACCTGTAGGCCCTCACCTACAATCTTTTACAGGGTCCGCTAACCTACAGGCCCTCACCTACAATCTTTTATAGTGTCAGCTCACCTGTAGGCCCTCGCATATAATTTTTTAGAGGATCAGATCATCAGCAGGTCCTCATCTAAAATCTTTTACAGGGTCAGCTCAGCAGCAGGCCCTCACCTACAATCTTTTACATGGGCCAGCTCACGTACAGGCCCTCACCTAAAATCTTTTACAGGGTCAGCTCACCTACAGACCCTCAGCTACAATTTTTTACAAGGTCAGCTCATCTGCAGGCCCTCACCTACAATTTTTTACAGGGTAAGCTCACCTGCACGCCCTCACATATAATCTTTTACAGGGTCAGCTCACCTATAGGCCCTCACCTACAATTATTTACAGTGTTAGCTCACCTACAGGCCATCGCATATAATTTTTTAGAGGGTCATCTCACTTGCAGGCCCTCGCATATAATGTTTTACAGGTTCAGCTCAACTGTAGACCCTCGCATTACATTTTTTAGAGGGTCAGCTAACCAGCAAGGTCAGCTCACCTATAGACCCTCACCTACAATCTTTTACAGTGTCAGCTCACCTGCAGACCCTGACCTACAATTTTCTACAGGGTCAGCTCACCTGCAGGCCCTCAACTACAATTTTTTACAGGGTCAGCTCACCTGTATGCCCTCGCATATAATTTTTTAGAGGGTCAGCTCACCAGCAGGCCCTCACCTACAATCTTTTACAGGGTCAGCTCACCTGTATGCCCTCGCATATAATTTTTTAGAGGGTCAGCTCACCAGCAGGCCCTCACCTACAATCTTTCACAGGGTCAGCTCACCTGCAGGCCCGAACATATAATTTTTGAGAGGGTCAGCTCACCTGCAGGCCGTCGGATATAATTTTTCAAGGGTGTATGATGCCCTCCTTTATTCGTAATAAAGGGTGTATTGGAGTGTCGGTTACTTGTAATTTTTGGCAGCCCTTTCACTTAGTGCTTCGGCTTTATGAGTTTAGGAGTCCCACTACCTGAACAATTGTACCACAATGTGAATGAGGCCCTCCTTTATGTGATATACAGGTTGTATTGGAGTGCCTATTCCTTGCAATTTTTGGCAGTACTTGCACTTTATATACAAGTAAATATACAGGAAAGAATGTTTCCTATAATTTTTTTCTCTAAAATCGATTTTATCTTTGGTTTGGTATGTATTATTATCAGTCTGTAAAAGTGGCGTACTACTCAGACAACATTGTTCTCAGCGACCTGGGAGTCCAAGATGCATCCAGACATCCTACCCATGTTGTTCCTGAACCATTTCAGTGGTGTTTCCATCAATTTCTGACCTTTTTCATGTGAACCAGACACCCTCCCTTCTTCAGAGCAGGGGGTGCCTGGTTTAATGCTCAGGTTCTCCCATTGACTTCCATTGTGCTCAGGTGCTCAGTAAAGCACCCGAGCATCCAGAGGTGTTTGACCCAATCACCCGAGCACTTTGGTGCTCGATCAACATTATTGTCTATATAACAGTTAAGTGGTATAGCATGCTGAGCTATATTTCAGTGAGCTCCCTATATCATTCTGTTTTAAGGATTATAATAAGCCAGGGATGCTCAACCTGTGGCCCTCCAGCTATTGTAAAACTACAACTCCCACCATGCCCTGCTGTAGGCTGATATCTGTAGGCTGTCCGGGAATGATGGGAGTTGTAGTTTTGCAACAGCTGGAGGGCCGCAGGTTGAGCATGCCTGTCATAAGCTGTGGGTGTTCAAGGACAAATATACATACAGATTTAGCAGGGTTATCACTCAAGCTCTTTACTCAAATTTCGTAACTCTTTGCGTTATCTTGAGACAAAAGCCATTGGAAAGCAATTGAAGGTGTTTGCTTAACGCATTTAGTTTAGATAACACGTCTCATAAATCATGAGTGTTAACTCTACTACATCCGTAGCAGGGCTCTCTTGCAGCACATGAGGCACCATCCCCATATGCTAGCCAGTATTGCAAATCGAAAGTCTGTTCTCATTCTCCTTATCTTACTTGTGATTGTCAGGCTGTCTCTCCAAGCAGTACATTGTCCTTGTCATCATTATCAGTTCCTTCTTTTTTTTTTTTTTTTTGTGCTGAGACTCCTCCTTGTCCTTCTCTCTATTCTAAGACAATCCTAGCAGATTCCATTACAGTTTGTGTAGAAGCTGAACTCCCACCTGGTCTAGTTGCTTGTGGTGCAGTTGCTGCTGTACCATTTAGTAGTGTTAATTGTGGCATAATCCATATTTTTACCCAAATTTGATTATGTTGTACAGTATTACTGCTTCTGGTCAATTGTCCCTAAAAATTGTCTCATAAGGTGGCATCACCAGATCCAGTGGAAAAATAGAATTGGCCAGCAATCGGAACAAGTCTATCATCCTTATCTCAGTCTTTTTTGTGGCAACCAGATCATATTATGCACAACACGTACAGTGTTCTTGTCATCATCCTCATCAGTTATTTGTCCTCCTGTATAGACTCCTCCTCCTCCCTTCTCTTGTCACTCATTGATAATGGAATGTGTGGTCAGAAACCAGTTCTACACACTAGTCTGTTATGTTGTGTGCAAACTGAACTCTCACTTGGCCAAGTTACTTGCAGTGCAGTTGCTGCTGTATCACTTAGTTGTGTTATTTGTGGCACAGTACAGCACCTTCACCAAAATGTACATTTTCTCTAAAATGTAATTCTTCTCTATTCTGTTAAATCATACATTTGGCTAAGTGTCCATAGTGTCGTAGTTCCACACCTTCAACAAAATGTAATTCTTCTGTATGCCTTCATTCAGACTTTTGGCCAGGTGTCCATAGTGGCATAGGTTTCCATTTTCTTTTTAGAAAATTGTCTTATTGTCTAAATGACTGTGGACCTTCTTTAGAACATACCATATTCCCATGGACTTCTGAGCAGGCAGTCTGGAACAGTGGACATAACTGGCCCAATTTGTTCTCACTGTACTGTATAAAGTCTCCAGTGTCATCTCATGCATGGTTTTCAGCATGACAGGTGGTGTTGTCACACACAAAAGGACAAACTTGTACAAAATATCACATTTGTCAAAATCAATGAGGCATGGCCAATGACCAGAACTGCCTATGCTGATGGTGGCTATTGATCACCAACCCTATTATACCACTGGTGCTGTCTTCCTGTCTACCATCATGTTCCATCCTTAGAAAATAGACAAAAAAAAAAGGCACAAAATAGAATGATAAAAGTGTTTATACATCTGCCCCCAATTAGGGACAATTTTGGAACATTTTAATTTTAAAAAGCACAACAAATATGACTGTTTGTTAACACTAGCAACCATGTGTTTACCCAGAGCTACAGTATGTACAGTATGTCCGTGTCACTGTGTCAGTGTTCTTGACTAGCTCTGGTGCAGGACATATGAATTGAAACTAAACAGTGGTGTGCCCACCAAAGTGAAGGGGAGACTGCTGCAGTAACCAGCTCTGTTCACTACATAATTAGTGGAGCTATGTAATTTGGCTGAAAAATATTGAAACCAGAACTACTTGATCTGGAGGAAGGGGGCAGGGTCTCATACTCCTCCTAATCAGATGCTAGGATAGTCCATCAATAGGAAATTCTTAGACTACCAATTTAAAGCATTTGAGCCAGAGTGATTAGGCTATAATTTCTCTTCATGTTTTACTTCTCTTCCATTCTGTTCAGCATTAGATTACATACATAAGTAGTTGCTTTGATAGGTTATAATCTATTAATATATATAACTGCAGCAACATGCACAAATGCAACAATAATTATTCACAGTATTTGGCTGAGCTAAATTGCTACATCATGCATCACAGAGCTGCATTTTCTATAGCACAGTGTTTGATAAGCATAAAAACAACACAAACAGAACATCAATTGAGTCTTGCAAGTTCTTGTTCTTAGTTTATTGTATATTTTAATTAGGAACTAGGGAAATGTTTCATAAGAAATTACCAGGTTCCTTACACTTGACTGACTCTTGTTCACCATTTTCTATCAAATCTTATCAATTATTATTTTCTTCCAACACTTTAAACAAGCAGAGTTTACCCAACATTCCTTGTCGGCTACTCAACTCGATCTTACAGCTCATTAAAAGCCTCTCCATTTATCTGTGCTGTGTTACAGTCTTTAACTTTGGCACCACACAAAACAAGAAAGCCAATTTTACTTTTCCCCTGTGGTGTTAATTGGTAGCACATGCTGCCTGCTTCTTCATTAATTATGTCAATGTGTATGAAAGTTCCATATTCATGGTGGAGAATTAACAAGGTTTGAAAATGGGACTGACAAAAAGCCAACATCCTTCTTACTTAAGACACAGCTAATGAAAAAGTGTCTTACAGCAGCAATATCATAATTACTCCATGCAGGCTCGGCCCTTCTGTTATTTGGAAATCATTGTCACCTTTATTGCTATCATCTTAATGTAAATACAATATGCGATTGAGTTTTCTACAGAGCGAAACATCAAGTTGTTCATCTATGAGCAATGCCTTCACAGATCGCACACACGAGAATCTCAAGCCCTTATGTAAGGATGGAGATCTGGATAGCTGATTTCCACAGAGTTCAGTGATCTTTTCATAGCCAAAGCCGCTTATGTTTGCTTTCTATAATGCAGGGAAATACTTGTGCCACCACTCAGCTCAGAATTCTTAGTTTACTAGTATATTGCACATCATCTGTTCCCAAAGAGCAAAGTCTGGTAAAACAGTGACACCTAGCTTTTTATTGCTGCTAGCTTGCAAGTGAAACAAGGATAAAATATTGGAAACAGCAATATCTATAAATGTATAAAGCCTATAAGATCTATTCAAATAACCTCCTTTCAACTTTTTTTGATTTATTGCGTAACAACATCAAACAATGAAAAGACAAGAGTTTTTTATTAACGTTCAATACACACACAAATTAGAACTGTCATTGTTTTTAGGCTGTAAAAAATCCAGAATAATTGCATGTTTTTGTTTTGTTTTTGCCACAAACAGTGTGTGTGGGGGGGGGGGGGGGCGTTGAAAAAGAGGACATGTGATAGAACAGGTGCCATTTTATTGTGCTTTTGGTGTCATTTGGAGCTGTGTAAGAAACCTCTGCTTGGCTGGCATAGTTTTCTAACATTTTCTCAGCGATCATCATGGCAGAAGACCTAAGGGATAATGTACTACTCCACTGGCTTATTTCTCGGCGATTCAGATGGCAATCAGCAATGCTGGATGAAGAACCGGGGAGGAAGAGGAGATGGCAGTGGGCCCTTCCGATAGTTGCTCAGCGCCTACAGAAAGGACAATTCCACACCTTGTTTAATGATCTGCGACAGGACCCCAATAAGTTCAAAACTTACTGCCGGATGTCCATGGAAACATTTGACCATCTCCTGGTCATTCTTCACCATGACCTCAGTTTCCAAGACACTAGTATGCGGCTCTGCATCTCTCCTGAGCAAAGGCTGAGAGTCACCTTGAGGTAAGTGAATTTTTCCCATGTGAAACACTATATATTGCTTAATAATATATGAAAATGATTGTTAGAAAACTAAATATTCTCTCTTTTTTTTTTTTTTTTTTTTTTTTCAGATTCCTTGCTACTGGGAACTCCTTCGCTTCTTTACATTTTGAGTTTCTCCTTGGAATCTCTGGGATTGTCTGCCATACCTGCAAAGTTATATGGAAGCGTCTCAGAGAAGCGGTGATGCCCACCCCTAAGGCGGAAGATTGGTAAAATCCCTCGGCGAAACATAGCCAATCTGCACAGTTTTCTAACTGCATTGGGGCACTGGACGGTAAGCACTCAGGGTACTTACAAACAATATTTTTCTGTAGTGCTGATAGCCCTTGCTGACAGTAACTACAGGTTTGTAATTGTGGATATAGGGGCCTATGGGAGCACTTCAGACGCCCGCATCTTTAGTGCTTCCAGAATGGGTGAACGGCTTCAGACAAACCAGCTTGCCCTGCCAGAGCCCAGTAGACTACCCGGATCTGCAGGTCCACCGGCTCCATTTGTGATCGTGGCAGACAAAGATTTTGCATTGTCACCCCACATGATACGGCCCTTCCATAGACGCGATCTGGATGACAGGAAGCGTGTCTTCAACTATCGATTGACTTGCACCCATCGGTATGTGGAGTGCGCTTTCGGAATACTGTCCACTAAGTGGAGACTATTATTGTTTTTTGGTGTAAATACCTTCTAATACCTAATTTATAATGACGTCAATTAAAAATAAAATTTGATTTTTATTTTAAAATTACTTGTTGCCCAGGTTCAGAGCTGAACTCAAATATGTCCCATATATAATATTTTTTTAATGGGATATGTCTGGGTTAATCTTTGAAGTTGAACACCACATGATGTAATCAGACCCGTAATCCACAAAGAATTAACTTCTATGCAGACAAGTTAAGTATAAAACATTAGCATTTAAAAAAGGGACAGCACATGATGATTTTTATTGTTTGTATTAAGCCAAATTCTGTACATTCTCATTAAACAATGCAAGCCATCATGTACTGTATCATTTAAAGCATATATTTCATTTAGAATTAATAAAAAATATATTTCATTTTATGTTATTGGCCTACACAACACAAATAGTAGTTCATTAATATAAAATGTATTCCAAAATTTTTGCAAAAAATTAAAAATACCGTCATCTGCATGTTCTGATGGTGGAACAGCCAGCCAAATCAGTGCTAAATCTATGCAACTGTGCTGCTAGATTTCTGCTCCAGCCCCATTCACTGTAATGGAATAGTGCTGGAGTGAATGGGGCCAGTGCAGAAATCAAACACCACATTGATCTACCTCAGGCATGCTCAACCTGCAGCCCTCCAGCTGTTGTAAAACTACAACTCCCACAATGCCCTGCTGAAGGCTGATAGCTGTAGGCTGTTTGGGCATGCTGGGAGTTGTAGTTTTGCAACAGCTGGAGGGCCGCAGGTTGAGCATGCCTGATCTACCTTAATGGATCCAGAAGTCTGATCCCCCGCAGGAACACAGATCCTGCTCCCGCTATTGTGAAAGTTAACAAAAATATATTTAAAAAAAAAAAAAAAACACGTTCGATATCAGAATTTTATTTTATTTTATCAAACATTAACAATATATTAATTTAAGATAATAATATCTGGAAATATAAATGATTTTTAATAAAACAATTATTTAAATATCAAACAATTTCCTGGTAAAAAGGCCCGGTGTCTGGATAACAAGGGGTTCTGGCCTATTCAACCTGTATATTGGGGTCTCGATATTGACATAGAAAATGTCAATAGGTTCATTGTGTCTATAAAGATCAATTACCAGTAATAAGCAAAGGAATGAGAGAAAACGTGTTTGCCGTTCTTCAGGCACACGACCGAGACTTGCTGCAAGAATTCTTATTGTTCTTTCTTCTATACTGTCCGACCGATTCAGATTTAGAAATTGTAGAACCCGAGCATCAATCAGGTTCCTAACCTCTATATCAGAATCGACCGCGGGTCTGCGCAGTCATTGCCTAAAGAATGGTGAACAGTTTGTTCTGGAACCGGAGTACTAAGCACGTTTGCAGAAATTTCCAGAGATGTCGTTATCATGGGTTCACTTGTATTCTCTGGAATTTCCTCTCTAGTATCTTCTGGCGGCGATTCCCTGCTGCTTCTGGAATTGGAGTGGAATCTGATGAAAGATTAATCGACAGTTCTATAAATAAATAAAAAATATTATAATTCTATATAAATATACATATAAATCAGTTCAAATAACGTGCTAAAATTGAACAGAAGTAGAACTGCTCCTTGCATAGTGCGTGCACAATAAATCTAAACAAACTCACGAAACCTGAAAAAAAAAAAAAATGGCAAACTATCATTTTTAAATTTAAAAATTATGTAAATAACAGTGAAGCTCTATTCTTAATCCTTTTCTGCCTCTCTGCAGCAGTGGTCTTCCTACAGGGCAGTCATGTCCAACCTGCAGCCCTCCTGCTGCAGTAAAACTACAACTCCCAGCTTTTCTAGATAACTTACAGCTATTAGGGCATGCTTGGAGTTGCTGCAGTTGGAGTGGCACTGGTTGGACATAACTGCTATAGGGGCTTTGTGGTATATATGGGTAGTCAGGCTGCTGACACCCTGCTATTGAACTTGTGTGGCCCTGTTCACATATCAGTTTTTTGATCACTTATTTCTATATTGAGCCAAAACCAGTTGTGGGTTAAAAACACAGAACAGGTACAGTTCTTTTCATTATTCCTAATCTCTGAGTAGCCTCCACTCCAGGTTTGGCCCACAAAAAAAGTTGAAAATAACTGATCAATTTATTGACGTCTGAAGAAGTCCTGTCTGAAGCGCTATGTCCGTATAGGTCGCCCGCCATGCATGATCAGTGCAAAACTGGGTACACGGACACAGCGCTATCACACAGAAATTGTATTACATGTAATATATAATAAAAAAAAATAATAAAAAAAATCAAACTCTTACCTCTTTAAATCCATAATGGGTTTTTAAAAATCCAGTTGACGTGTATATAATTTTTTATTTTATTTTTTATGACCCATCGCCACTGCATTGCTTTAGATTTTGTTCTCTCCGATATTGGTCTCGGCAAGAGTACCACCTTTTTTTCCAAGTCAAAAATAAGAGAAAAAGTTATAAAAAAATTTATGAGACTAATGTGCAACGGCCACAATTAATTAAAAACTAATTTTGCTATAATGCATCATGAGCCATCTGAAAAATAAAATCCATATGACCCTATCACCGCCTATACAAAATATGTCCAACCTGCGGCTCTCCGGCTGGAGAAAAACTACTACTCCCATCATTGCCGGATAGCCTACAGCTATCACCCTACACAAGGGCATGGTGGGAGTAGTAGTTTCAAGACTGCTGGATAGCCGCATGTTGGCCAGCCCTAACCAATACTATCACACACATCATTCTATATAAATCCAGAAAAAGGCCTATATTAAAATTGCATTTTATACCGAAAATTTAGATGTATGCTATATAAAGGATTTTTTGTATTTGAGAATAATTTAGACCTCGGTTGCTATGCAACTTCAGGTTTTAATGCATTGTACACAAGGAAAACCAATCTATACAAAACAATAAAGACTAGGCCTTGTACAATAAAATCTTAACCAGGGATGCTCAACCTGTGTTCCTCCAGCTTTTGCAAAACTACTACACCCATCATTGTCGGATAGCCAACAGCTATCAGCCTACAGAAGGGCATGGTGGGAGTAATAGTTTTACAACAACTGGAGGTCTGCAGGTTGAACATCTCTGATCTACAAATCGCTGTCATTGTCCATGTCCAGAAGCAGCATAGAAAATGTTCAAATGAGCCCCCAAATATCAATGACACTCAAATGTACACTTATCTATGGTGTTCCAGGACAGATGGGACACAAAAAAAAAAAAAACGGACCTTATATCTGAATCTGTACCCAAAAATTACACATTTTGTCACGTTTGGCGATGTTAGCGGACTCCCAGGAAGAGGTAATCAATTCGTTCACTATCTCCTCCCAACAGCGGTCCTTCAAAACACGGTTCTGATATTCTTCCTTCCTTGTACCTCACAAGGATGGGTGCTCCTGGATCATGATTATCAACTTTTCAACCCCATATGCCATGTTTTCTGCCGATTTTTCACTGAGGAGACACTCAGCAGAGCAGGCAGAATACAGCTTTCCTTGGTACTGAAAGCACATGGCACAGGGGGCTGGCCTTTTTTTTTTTATTTCGTGTCAACGGATCCGCGGATGCTTTTAGCATGTCTTCTGCATTTTTTTGCAGATCCATTGACTACAATGGGACAACGGAACGGAAAGTCAGACAAATAGTAGGACAAGGTATATATATTTTTTTTCAGGATCCGCATGGAACGGAACGGAACAGAATCACGGATGCGGATAGCTCCATGAGTGCTGTCCGCATATTTGCGATGGCCATTGAAAATGAATGGATCTGCATAACGTTCTGCATTTTTGTGGAACGGATGCGGAATACAAATACGGACGTGTGAATGGATCCTTAAAGTAAATGCACATAAATCTAGGTACAAGTGGAATTTCTTCACTGCCCTCATCACTTTCCCGAAAAAGGGGCAAGACACAGATGGAGAGGGGGCAGGACCAAGGGGTCCAGCAAGTTTCTTCCTTTGACAGTTTCCTTGTGTAAAAGAAGACTGAAATCTACGACGGCTCGGGCCAAGCGTAGATTGTATTCTACACTTACAGACTGCTGGAGGATGAACCTAATTTATGACAAGGCTGGTCTATGAAAAAAATCCCCCACCCCCACCCTGGTGTGTGATTACTCATTAGCGTTTTCTTCATCGCATGTATCCTTTATAGGGAAGGTGATGGGAAAACAAGTGAAAATAAGGAAAGTCTACAACATGCTGTGTTTTTAAAAATAAACTAGAAAGGCAAAAAAAGCCACCTAATTATCAAAAAAAATGCCAGTAGCAAAAACATTCATGGGTATTGCATTGCATTTCTCTTATAGACATCCAGTTAACATCTGGAATGTTTATTTAAAAAAAAATCTAAAAAAGTAGGTGCAAAAAACACCACAGAAAAGTGCAGAAAAACACAGGCAAAGATCTATGTGTGAACCTACCCTCAGGCAGCAATGGACTAGCCTACCAGAGCCCTGGAATATCCTTCACTGGGTCCTCTGACACAGTCTCCTCCTCCTTGCTGCCCATTCACAGCGTTTTGAGCACATCCATTAGTTATAACGCTAGCCTGCCAGGCAATGCAGCATGTGGCTGTTCTGTCTATTCATTGAGAGCTAGCAGAGAAAGGAAGTGAGGGATACAGCCAAAGCAGAGGTAGCCAGGGACAAGATAAGCCGTTTGCTTGTGTGTGTGCGCGCAACAAAATCACAATTACACACAGACTGCAGCTGGCCTGTAGGTAACATCTACTACATGATCTGTAGCCAGAGAGTTATCACTGTGTTATCTGTGGTGTTACATAGGACTGCAGGTAACATTTACTACATGACCTGTAGCCAGAGAGTTATCACTGTGTTATCTGTGGTCTTCATAGGATTGCGGGTAACATACTACATGATCTGTAGCCAGTTATCACTGTGTTATCTGTAGTGTTACATAGGACTGCAGGTAACATCTACTACATGATCTGTAGCCAGATATCACTGTGTTATCTGTAGTGTTACATAGGACTGCAGGTAACATCTACTACATGATCTGTAGCCAGATATCACTGTGTTATCTGTAGTGTTACATAGGACTGCAGGTAACATCTACTACATGATCTGTAGCCAGACAATTATCACTGTGTTATCTGTGGTGTTACATAGAACTGTAGGTAACATCTACTACATGATCTGTAGCCAGAGAGTTATCACTGTGTTATCTGTGGTGTTACATAGGACTGCAGGTAACATTTACTACATGACCTGTAGCCAGAGAGTTATCACTGTGTTATCTGTGGTCTTCATAGGATTGCGGGTAACATACTACATGATCTGTAGCCAGTTATCACTGTGTTATCTGTAGTGTTACATAGGACTGCAGGTAACATCTACTACATGATCTGTAGCCAGATATCACTGTGTTATCTGTAGTGTTACATAGGACTGCAGGTAACATCTACTACATGATCTGTAGCCAGATATCACTGTGTTATCTGTAGTGTTACATAGGACTGCAGGTAACATCTACTACATGATCTGTAGCCAGACAATTATCACTGTGTTATCTGTGGTGTTACATAGAACTGTAGGTAACATCTACTACATGATCTGTAGCCAGAGAGTTATCACTGTGTTATCTGTGGTGTTACATAGGACTGCAGGTAACATCTACTACATGATCTGTAGCCAGTTATCACTGTGTTATCTGTAGTGTTACATAGGACTGCAGGTAACATCTACTACATGATCTGTAGCCAGTTATCACTGTGTTATCTGTAGTGTTACATAGGACTGTAGGTAACATCTACTACATGATCTGTAGCCAGACAATTATCACTGTGTTATCTGTGGTGTTACATAGAACTGTAGGTAACATCTACTACATGATCTGTAGCCAGTTATCACTGTGTTATCTGTAGTGTTACATAGGACTGCAGGTAACATCTACTACATGATCTGTAGCCAGACAATTATCACTGTGTTATCTGTGGTGTTACATAGAACTGCAGGTAACATCTGCTACACGATCTGTAGCCAGAGAGTTATCTGTAGTGTTACATAGGACTGTAGGTAACATCTGCTACACGAACTGTAGCCAGAGAGTTATCACTGTGTTATCTGTGGTGTTACATAGGACTGCAGGTAACATTTACTACATGACCTGTAGCCAAGAGTTATCTGTAGTGTTACATAGGACTGTAGGTAACATCTGCTACACGAACTGTAGCCAGAGAGTTATCACTGTGTTATCTGTGGTGTTACATAGGTGACTGCATGTGACATCTACTACACGATCTGTAGCCAGAGAGTTATCGCTGTGTTATCTGTGGTGTTACATAGGACTGCAGGTAACATTTACTACATGACCTGTAGCCACAGAGTTATCACTGTGTTATCTGTAGTGTTACATAGAACTGCAGGTAACATCTACTACATGATCTGTAGCCAGAGATTTATCGCTGTGTTATCTGTGGTGTTACATAGGTGACTGCATGTGACATCTACTACATAATCTGTAAGAATTATCACTTTGTTATCTGTGGCATTACAAAGGGCTGCATGCAGGCTTGGACTGGCCCACAGGGGAACAGGTGAATCCCCTGAGCAAGGTGGGCCCCTAGTCCCTCACCCCTTTTACAAGTGGCACATTAGATTGGCAGCACTAGATATAGATACAGTCTGCAAAATATCAACCCAGATGGAGTGTTCATCTTCACAGGTGATTTTAACCAAGCCAATCTTACAACTGTGCTCCCCAAATATTACCAGTTTGTTATATTCCCAACTAGGGGGAGAAATATATTAGACTGTTTTTTGAAACATAGCAAATACTTACAAGCATCACCTGGTAGGCAGGGTAAGCGGACACAATACAGAGGCATGACCACGGTTGAATAGCAAAAGTCAGTGTTTACTTACACAAAAAGGCAGAAAAGAAACACAATACTTGTCAGAGCCCTGGTGCTAATTCACACCGCAGGAATCCTTGTGTTAATTCACAAAGCAAAAGTCCACAAAACTCAAAAACACGTCACCTGGCAGTCCACAGCAGGCTTTAGGGCGCCTGGATTCCAGCTGGCAACGCTCAGCCTTGCAGTATGGCAGAACTCCTCAGCTCCCAAAACTCAGTGTTCCACTATCACCTGGAGGTTCATTCCCCACCCAGATAAGCTGCTGGCTGGGTTTTTAAACCCCAGCCCAAAACCTGGCCTGGACGTGTGGAACAGCCACCCACCCTGCTTTTTGGCTGCTCTCAATAAGAACCAGCCCGGATTGACTTTACAGCCACACTAAGTAAAACAGTGTCAGCGAGCACTAGCTGCCGCTGACACACAAAATTCCTGGTTCTTATGTCACCGAGGCCAGGAACCTCGGGGACACATACCTTCTGTCAATGACGGACCCTTGCGCCTTCCTACAGTTCACATACTTTTTCTTGCAACTGTATATAATCGAACATTTTAGGGTTAATTTTACTCTCTTTGAAAATGAGAACAGTACTCCCCAACCTTTTTTTGCACCATGGACCAGTTTCATGCATGACAATTTTCCCACGGATGTGGGTGGGGGATGGAATGTTGGTTATCACACACATAACAAAGCACACTAAAATGCATATTACCGAATCACGGGCTGTCTCTTGCTACCTGCCAGACACTCTGTACACTCTATTAGGGGGGGACAGGTCCAGTCTGTCTTCCAGCAACATAATTTGGACTGCCAGTCTTAACTTTTTGTAGCAGATACATAACCATTAGAGATATACATAGTGCACAGGAAAAAGTACTTTAGCAACAAATTACAACATTCAACTCTTTAGCATAAGGCTAACCCCTTCCACCGTACATGTATGGCGCAGTGGGAAGTGACTTTTGAATAAAAAACTATTAGTGAGATAGTAATAAGGGGGGAAACATAGTGGTAATAGAGAAGAAGGCCTATGTAAATGAGACCATGCATCAATTGTTGGCTGGTGATCCCACACAGACACATTTAACACAGTTGATGGATAGGTTGAGGCAGTGGGGTTACAATTAATCTATTATAGGACAAGCATCTTCTAGATCAAGGAAACAGCATAGAGCTGCATTGCCATACAGGAATCGGAAGGAAAAGCAAAATAAAAGGTCCTTGAATCCTTTAAATCTAGTCCCATGTCTGAAGTGATTAGAAGCTCTATCAGGAAGAACTGGCATCTGTTGGAATCTGACCCACATCTAAGAAATCTTACTATGGAGGCCCCCTCATATCATTTAGAAGAGGCAAAAATTTGGTGATGAGTTGGAGCGGCGTTCTGACTGGTTATGTGAATGTATATCAAAAGGGAATTACTAATGCGGTCATTGCTCTTATTGTAAACATCTTTGCACGGACAAGGTAATACAGATGGGCAATATTTCACAGCTTGTCAGTTTATTACGGACGTTCAGTCTTTGCGGTCTATGCCATGTTGTGTACGTGCAATTATTTTTACATAGGCTAAACGTATAAGGGAACATCTTTATTCAGTAAAAAGTGGAGAAGGTTCCCCTAGATTTATCCAACACATGAGAGCAGTGCATGGGGAGATGTATCTGCTGTCAGGTTTGCAGTCACACTAGGTTACTCCAGCAAGAAGCTTTATGGATTATGAAAACAGGTACGTTAGGTCTATTAGGTTTAAATGATAGAAATGACCTATTCTCATTCTTATAAAAAAATAAATATATGATTTTTTAAATCATTGCTTTCTATGTAATTAATTATATTCAATTCATGTATGTATATTGTATTGTATGATGCACACCTGTAGTCCATTTGCAGCCAGCCTGTAGCGCAGAGGCAACACGTGAGGTGCACGGTGGACCGATGAGGGGCCAAATAATAACACACAGTTCATCAGTTTACTCACGGTTAGCAGAAAGTCTCCCTGGGCAGGCAGCACAGTGTTGAGGCGGACAGCACAAAATCCTCCGGGGCACACTCTGTGGTAGGAAAGCATCAGCTAAGATGGTGGTTGAGGTGCCCTTGATGTTAGGGGTGCTTAGGGTGCTTGTTGCGGCTGAGTCCCTTGATGGCTTTTGTTGTGACGCCAGTACCGTTAATGGTGGTACAATCATAAGTGGTAATAATGAGGTAGACAGTGGTAAGATGCAACTCACAACTTTTACTGTTGATGACTTTGGTTGCAGCAGTACAAAAATGCAGTCTCTTGATGTTAACAGAGTTGATTCTGCAAATCCACTGTTTCTAGGCTTTTTAGGTTTGGCTTGGAGCTTAGCCAGACATTTTCTATATCAGTGCAATTTGGTGAGGTGGCCGGAGGCTATGGTATCCTTCACCTGAATATCACAAAGGTCCTTGATGCCTGATTTGTGGCTTTTATCCTTTGGATAGATAAGTCATTTTTCCTTGTCCCTTTCTGGACTAAACTTTCATCAGAGCAGAAGTGCACTCTCTCACTCTCAGTATCAGTCTACTAAGTACTGATCTCCTCTTATCTGAACTGTCCTTACTAGGCCTGACCTAGATATATATAAAACCTAAGCCTTATCCCCATCTAGTGGTGGGATGTATAAATTACACCTAATCTGTCTGGTAACAGGGATTTTGCAGATACATTAAAAGCAAACTACCACAATACAACATAATACAGTTTCAAGGTAAAAAGTGCTTTTAAGCAGTGCCCACGCACACGTAGTGGGACGCTGCATACCCCCATGGTAAAATGTAAGTCGACCTCAACACATTCTTGACTCAATGCTGTATCTTCCTGCAAGATTTAAAAAGGGAAAAGCATGCATGCATAGGAAAATAATGCCATAAATTCCATTCTTGTACTTCTTGTACCTATAAATAAAATTGGTTAGGCAAGCATATCTCAGGCAACAACGAAATGTGACAAATTGGGTAACACCGCTGATGTACCGGAAACCAAAATTGTCCACAATGATGAAGAAGAACAAAAATAAACATCTCAGAAGGCACACAGGGTATGAGTCCGTTCCCTGGTCTTAAGTAAATGTCAATATGGAATATCACGGAGGCTCAGGTACGTGAAAGTCTATCTCCGGGTGCAGACTTGAACATTGCAAACAGGCAAATAGTCCCTTAAAAAGTCCTTTAACCCCTTAAGGACTCAGCCCTATTTCATCTAAAGGACTTGGCCATTTTTTGCAAATCTGACCAGTGTCAATTTGAGTGCTGATAATTTTAAAACACATTTACTTATCCAGGCCATTCTGAGATTGTTTTTTCGTCACATATTGTACTTCATGACACTAGTAAGATGAAGTAAAAAAAATATTTTTTTTCCATAATAAAATACCTAATTTATGAAAAATTTTGAAAAATTAGCAAACTTCAAAGTTTCAGTTTCTCTACTTCTGTAATACATAGTAATAGCCCCCAAAATTGTGATGACTTAACATTCCCCATATGTCTACTTCATGTTTTAATTATTTTGGGAATTATATTTTATTTTTTGGGGATGTTATAAGGCTTAGAAGTTTAGAAGCAAATCTTGAAATTTTTCAGAAATTTGCAAAAACCCAATTTTTAGGGACCACTACAGGTCTGAAGTCACTTTGTGAGGCTTACATAATAGAAACCGCCGAAAAAAACCCCCATTCTATAAACTACACCCCTCAAGGTATTCAAAACTGATTTTACAAACTTTGTTAACCCTTTAGGTGTTGCACAAGAGTTATTGGCAAATGGGGATGAAATTTGAGAATTTCATTTTTTTGCCTAATTTTCCATTTTAACCCATTTTTTCCACTAACAAAGCAAGGCTTAACAGCAAACAAGGCTGTATCTTTGTTGCCCTGACTCTGCCGTTTACAGAAACACCCCATATGTGACCGTAAACTACTGTACGGGCACACAGTAGGGCGTAGAGGGAAAGGTGCGCCGTATGGTTTTTGGAAGCCAGATCTTGCTGGACTGTTTTTTTTGACACCATGTCCCATTTGAAGCCCCCCTGATGCACCCCTAGAGTAGAAACTCCATAAAAGTGACCCTATCTAAGAAACTACACCCCTCAAGGTATTCAAAACTGATTTTACAAACTCTGTTAACCGTCTAGGTGTTGCACAAGATTTAATGGAAAATAGAGATACAATTTCAAAATTTCACTTTTTGGGCAGATTTTCCATTTTACAATTTTTTTTCCAGTTACAAAGCAAGGGTTGACAGCTAAACAAAACTCATTATTTATGGCCCTGATTCTGTAGTTTACAGAAACACCCCATATGTGGTCGTAAACTGCTGTACATGCACACGGCAGGGCGCAGAAGGAAAGGAATGCCATACGGTTTTTGGAAGACAGATTTTGCTGGACTGTTCTTTTTGACACCATATTCCATTTGAAGCCCCCCTGATGCACCCCCAGAGTAGAAACTCTCAAAAAGTGACCCTAATTTATAAACTACGGGATAGGGTGGCAGTATTGTTGGATATTAGTTTAGGGTACATATGATTTTTGGTTGCTCTATATTACGCTTTTTGTGCGGCAAGGTAACAAGAAATAGCTTTTTTGGCTCTTTTTTTTGTTATTTGCAACATTCATCTGACAGGTTAGATCATGTGGTAATTTTATAGAGCAGGTTGTCATGGACGCGGCAATACCTAATATGTATACAATTTATTTTTTTATTTTTAATGTAAGTTTTATACAATGACTTCATTTTTAAAACCAAGTTTAAAACCAAAAAAAGGAACGGTAATCCCTCCCAGGATGGTTCCCTATCATCATGATTCATCACCTGGGAACTTTTTCCAAAGTTTCTACCGCTCATCCTAAGATCAGCCGTTAGCTGACACCCCACCGCATAGAAATATTGCTGTGAAATCTGAGGGAGTCTTATTCGTCTGACATGTGTTACTATCTGTCTGAATCCCCTTGTGTTTCCCTCCGGGCTTTCTTTTTGTTCCTTGTCTCATGTACTCACCTCTTATACTTTCCTGTTTGTATCTCCTACCCACTTACTCATTATCATTATCTGTTTAATCCTCTGCTACTAGATAGCTTGTCATCCTTATGAATATTCAACCGTTTCCTTTTATCTTAGCAAGTTTACTATTCCATATTGGCTGCCTTACAATGTGCTAGATGGCACACAACCAGGTCTGTGGACCTCACCCCCCCCCCCCCCCCCATGATTAGAGTAGGGGTGACCCTATGTCTGAAATGTTTACACTTGGTACTATTCCATGTTCTTATGTTTCCCCTTTTTCTCCTGTTTGATTTAAGGTGCATAACACTCCTGCCTTATCATTGTAGAGGACGACGCACTGACTTATGGATCCAATCCTTTCTTCCGGAACAGCTGATTTCCACTTTACCTGTAAATGCTCTCCCCTGGGGGACCGACACACTGATGCGCTGTTAAGGAAGGGTTGAGACATGCGGGCATGTATGGTATATATGCATACATTACCACCGCAACATCTGATGATGTGCGCAGATGTGCCCAGCATTTGCGCACGTCTGCCTATGGTGATCCCCAGGGGCCCATGGTGGCCCCTGTGGGAAATATGTGCCCCCTTAGTGTATATATGTTTATATATGACTGTGGCCCCTTGTTATCTATAATCTCCCTTAGAATGTATGATTAATGTATACATGTGTATGGATGTGCCCCAAGCATCAATACACATGTATATTATATATATATATATATATATATATTCCCCCCTACACCTGAAACCAGGTGCATCGGTGTGAATGTGCCCCAAGCATTCACACCGATGCAATCTGGCTAATTGCATCAGAATGACCGGACAAGGGTCCGGTCATCCTGATGGATACAAACAGCTCAGATTCAACAGAATCTGAGCCCTTTGTTGTAATTATCTCCAGCGCCGCTTGAGATAATTACGCATGATAGAAGAAGGGGAGAAGCCTCCCCTCCTTCTATTATGCGCATTCCGGCAGCGAAATTAACATTTCGCTGGCCGGAATGCAGAGTGCCACAGGCGGGAGATCAAAGGCTTCTCCCACCTGCAGCGCATCCCCGATGTGCGGGCCGGTGCAGTGACGTTATATCACTGCTCCGGCCCACGTGGATGATGGGCGCGCGTGCCCCCTGGTGGGCGGCGCGGCGCAGGAGTGCGGGCCGCCGGGGTAAAAAAGCCGGCGGCCCCGGCGCTCAAGTTAGTCAGGGTCAGGGCCCCCAAGTTGAGGAGAGCGCGTCCTGCGCTCCGAAGGAGTTAGGATCGGGACCCCCCCCCCACCTTGGAGCAGAGCGCATCCTGCGCTCTGGGGGAGAGGAGCCTGACCGGACCTCATAGGAGAGCACATCCTGCGCTCAGGAGAAGGACCGGACCCCCCCCCTCCTGAAGGAGAGCGCGATCCTGCGCTCAAGAGAAGAGCAGTGTTGCCCCCACCTTAATGGAGCAGACCCCCTGGACGAACGAGCAGACCCCTGGACGAACGAGCAACATACTATAAATATCACCCCCTTATTATCTCCATTATCTCACCAACGAACCCCCATTATAACCCTTCCTGCATCCCCTGGTTAACCCCTGCATCCCCTGGTTAACCCCTGCATCCCCTGGTTAACACCGGCATAACCCCGGCATCCCCTGGTTACTACATTCGCAGGGTATTAACCCTTGCATTACTGTGTAGCTGTATTTGTGTCGGTGGCCTGCATACACCCCTGCAGTGCCACCGTTAACCCTTCTCGTACCTTAGGGATAGAATTAGGTGGGGTGGGTTGTTATATACTTGTATGTGTGAACTGTAGAGTTAGTTTATGGGTGGAATTTGGGAACTTGTAGTGTAGTTTAGGATTGTATATTTAGTGCTGTATTGTTAGTACATTGTGTGCGTCAGGTGTTAATAAATACCGTTATATTTGTACCCTTTGTGTAGCGTGTACTTGTTAGCGGTAGTGAGTTAGTTAAGCGCATGCAGCTAGCATAGTTATTAGTGTAAAGCATAGCGAAGGTATTGTATTGTAATTATTATATAAAGGCATAAATAGGCGGAGTCATCAATAGACGGCTTCTCCTATTTATGAATATAAATTATCGATATTCGCATAATATTGGTGACTAATATTCCCCCTTTACATGTGCCTTAAACCCCACCCATCACACGATTATGGCTGATCTTCAAATTGCCACTTACAATGTGAGGGGTTTTAATTCCCCATCTAAGAGAAGCCAAATCTTTGCGATGCTACGCAAAGAAGGATCAGATGTGTTGCTTCTTCAGGAGACACACTTCAGGTTCAACCATTACCCCAACCTGGAATTTTCACACTACCCTGTGTGGTTTCATTTTGGGGGAAGCTTATCGGCATCTGGGGGTGTAAGCATTGGTTTTAAGAGAAAAGTTCCCTTCAAATATTCTGAGCATATCCAAGACCCTGAAGGGAGATTCCTTTTGGTGAAGGGGACTATAGGTTCTCAGACATATACTTTTGTGAACCTATATGCCCCCAACACCAAACAAGCCTCCTGGTTTTCTAGCATTTCCCAGACCATTGAGTCTTTCAAAGATGGTATTGTGGTACTGGGAGGTGACTTTAATATCGCGCTTGATCCACAATTGGACTCATCCTCTCATAAATCAGTCCATTCACTGAGTTCTTTAAGACGGATAAGAGATATTTTATGGGGCTTACACATGGTAGATTCCTGGCGTAATCTGCATCCGAGTGATGTAGATTACACCTTTTTCTCACACGTCCATAACACATACCATCGCATTGACTATTTGTTTATTTCCAAGGAACACCTCCAGCACTATCCATATATCTGACCATGCGCCTGTTCTCCTTTCAATTGCATCCCCCGCACGCAATACCACATGTTTTAACTGGCGCCTCAATGAGTCAGTTATAGGAGACTATTACTAAAATTTCCTCTCTACTAGATGAATATTTCAAGTTGAATAATCACCCTTCTCTTTCTCATCAGACCCTTTGGGACGCTTATAAACCCTTCATAAGGGGACATTTTATCAGCATAGGATCTCACATTAAGAACTTAGAGAAAAAATATAGAAACCCTCCTTTCCAAAATGAAAGACCTGGAGACCCTACACAAAGGTTCTTTAGCTGATTCACATCGTCAGGACCTTTCTAATCTTAGAGCGGAACTGAAAGCTTTATTGGAAGCCAAATCCGCTAAATACTACCTAAACTCGCAGCATACATTTTTTGCACACGGAGATAAGACTACCGGGTTCCTGATGAGTAGACTTAAGGCTAGAAGAGCTGACAACTATATACATCAGATAGCCTTTTCTCTACAAATCAAATAGCCAATCAATTTAGAGCTTTTTATGAGGAATTATACAACCTCCCTCCCCCCCGTCCTCTGAATCCCATCTGTCTTTAATTTCCTCCTTTCTTGAGGCGAACACTCTCCCCACGCTTACTGAACCACAAAAAAACTTTCTTGCAATACCCTTCTCTATCGAGGAGCTATCTGTAGCTCTCTGCCAAATGCCCTTAGGTAAAAGCCCTGGCCCCGATAGTCTCCCATCATTATATTATAAAACATTCAAGACCCAATTACTCCCACATCTTCTTAGTGTCTGTAATCTAGCACTCCAGGGTAAATCTCTATCTAGAGATATGACAACAGCGCACATTGCACTGATTCCCAAAGAAGGAAAAGACCCTAAATTATGCCCTAATTATAGACCCATTTCCCTTTTAAATATTGAACTCTTAGCTAAAATGCTGGCTAACCGCCTGGCAAGCTTCCTTCCTTTACTGGTACATGGGGACCAGGTGGGCTTCGTCCGCAATAGAGAGGGCAAGGACAATACGACGAGGGTTATTTATGCATTATGCCATGCCAAACATACTTCCTCTCCTCTCCTTTTACTTAGCACCGACGCTGAAAAAGCGTTTAACAGAATTAACTGGACATATATGAAGCAAGTATTGATGGGTTTTGGCCAACCTGTTCCCTTTGTCCAAGCAGTCTTTGCTATGTACGCACAAGCCACATCCCTAGTAATGGTTAATGGCAATCTATCTACACCTTTCCACATCCAAAACGGAACCCGACAGGGTTGTCCCCTATCCCCTCTGCTTTTTTGTTTTGGCAATGGAACCCATCCTAGCTACACTTCGAAATGAACGCAACATTAAGGGTATCCATCTGGGAGGAAAGGAACATTTGCCGACGATGTAATGATTATGATGACAAATCCCAAATCCCAAAACTTCCCTAATTAGCATACAAAACCATTTACAACACTATAGCTCCATCTCTAACTTTAAGATCAACGCAAGTAAATCACTGATTCTATCTTCAGGGCTGCCTACCCAAACTAAATCTCTATTGATGGAAAATTGTCCTTTTAATTGGTCCTCCACCACTATCACTTACCTAGGAGTTAAAATTAGCTCACATATCCCAGACCTTTTCTCCTTAAACTACACTCCCCTAAAAAATTCCCTATTTAAAGCTATTGACAACTTACAGGCTAGGGCACCCATGCTCTCCTGGTTTGGGCGCAAAAACCTCCTTACTTCATTAATCCTGCAGCGCCTAACATACCTCCAACAAGTCCTTCCAATTCCTATACCTAAATCCTTTTACACATCCTTGAAACAAAAATTTAGATCCTTCATCTTGAACGGTAAAAAAGCACGACTCTCCTACAAACTTTTAACCCATCCACGTCAGCTAGGGAACTGTAGGTTTGGTGGACCAAGGAAGTCCAAGAGAAAACGGACACAGTAACGGGCGCAAATCCACAACCAAAGATAGAGAACAAATTGGTTTATTCAGGACAACGCGTTTCGGGGTGCATGACCCCTTTATCAAGTCTACAGAAAGAAATGTATTGATCACATACATGGAATTTTGTGAATAATAGATAAGTTTATTATCCTCACTTATCTATTATTCACAAAATTCCATGTATGTGATCAATACATTTCTTTCTGTAGACTTGATAAAGGGGTCATGCACCCCGAAACGCGTTGTCCTGAATAAACCAATTTGTTCTCTATCTTTGGTTGTGGATTTGCGCCCGTTACTCTGTCTGTTTTCTCTTGGACTTCCTTGGTCCACCAAACCTACAGTTCCCACACTCACCCTTTCGGCGGTTTGGCACCGACCGAAGGGTGTTTTGGACAGAGCCGGCGGCACCAACCAACCCTAACGATTACTCAGCTCTCATTGTAGTTGCATCCAATTGGTGCAACTCTAACAGGTGAGCACATTACCTCTCGTCTGAAAAAGGAAAATAATCCTTTACATATTCACCCTATGAGCGCCTTCTCTTTCTTTTTGTCTACAACCACGTCAGCTAGGGGGCATTGGTCTTCCCGACCCGGAATTGTATGGAAAAGCTATACTATTGGCTAGGGTGGTGGACTGGCTCCGCAACACCAACCATAAACCATGGGTAGACCTAGAACAAAGCATACTAGGCCTGCCGTTTCGGACCGTCCTTCTGGGTCATCACACCCCCCCGCATATCCCACTGCCTAATTACCCAATTTTAAAAGCAACATTGGACGCCTGGAGGTGGCTGAGCTCCTTCCCTTCCCCTCCCCTATACCGACAGTTGCAGACATTCTGGGCACATCCTCTCCAACTTTATTACAATCCTCTTCCAAGCTGATCAGATTTTTCTCCTTACCTATCAGCAGTCTCCTGGATTCTCCAGGAACGCTGTTAAAGACAGATGCCCCACATGCCTTACTTAATCCTCGCCCATGTGACCTTACCCTAATTCCACACATCAAATCATTTCTAACAAGAAACAATGCTAAAGGGGAACTTCTTCGTCCAATAGGTTGGTTTGAAGCTCTCATTATCACTCCCAAACCTCCAATAAAGCTAATCTCACAAATACATAGCAAACTTCGTGCCACACCCCTCATTTCAAAACCGCCTTTCATGCGCAATTGGGAAAGAGAAACAGGGATAACCATACCTATGACTGTACTGCCGGATATATTCGGCCTCCCCCACAAGGCATCTCGCTGCGTACGCATCCAGGAAAATGGATACAAAATCTTAACCCAATGGTATATTACTCCAGCTAGATCTTCTCATTTTACTGAATCCTCTTCGGACAGGTGCTGGAGGTGCTCTAGGGAAACTGGAACCTTCCTCCATATCTGGTGGAATTGCCCAGTAATTAACAAATGGTGGTCGGACATTTTCCATTTAAGTAACCAAATTTGTCAAGAGTCAGTAAAGATGTCCCCATATGGAGCATTACTGTCCCACTTTACGGAGGCAAATCACTCCCCCCCAACTACCTCTTTAAACAACTCTTGAGTGCAGCGCGTTTATTAGTCCCTAAACATTGGCTCCAGACCTCATTACCAACCATTGAACAATGGAAGCTGAAGGTTGACCAGCTCTATCGTTTTGAGGAGCTGTCCTCTTGGGAATCTCGTACACACCCAGCTTTCCTGAAGCGCTGGTCACTCTGGTCAAATTTTAGATTTTCCAGCTCTTGACAACTAGGCTTATGCAGTTAGTCACATTACTACTTCAAAGACCTCTACTTGTTATTGCTTCATCCAGGTGGAATAGGCTAGAATCACCCTAGTTATATTTCTGATGCATTATTATCATAGCCTCTAATAATACTCCTGTCTTTCTTTTATGCTCATACATGCTCAAATACCTGTATACGCTCTTGAACTGGGTTGAAAAGCACTTCCTGATTACAAGCTTTAACAAGTGTAATCAGCTTTATCTCATGATACATTTAACTCATAGATATCTGTCAATTTATTGTCTGCCACCCTCTATATATGCAGGATACTTCTGCTTTTACAGATATTATGTACCTTACTCCATGTTACATCATACTTTGTAACCCATTGTTATGCTTTATTGACTATGAAAATAAAATAAATAATAAAAAAAAATAAAAGAAAAACTTTTTCCTGATGATGTCTTGGTGGGCAAAGTTTTTGTAGGATGGCATTTCTACCTCTTCCCAACTTCTTGTGAAGTATGGTCTTCTTTGGTTAGTGTTGAGCAGAAATATTCGAATATCAAATTTTTTTTGCGAATATCGGCTCTTTGCTAATTCGCGAATATTTCGAATATAGTGATATAAATTCGATATTTCGAATATTCGTTTTTTTTTTTTTTTTTTTTTTTTTTTTTATTGTTATATTTTTTTCTTTCCCACTTCCCTAAAGTTGTTCTTACCTGTCCTTTGGATTCCTGGCTTCCTGGCTGCTCCAGTCAGTGCCCGATGCCGCTTCTGCCGACTTCCGTGCTCATGGAGCGTCCCCATCACCATGGGAATGTCTCCATATACTAGAATGTACTGTCGGATTTGAGAATTATGTTGAAATCGCAATTCGATTTTTTCAAGTTATAATAATCGAATTTCGATTTTAACTTAAAGGCTACTCTCCTATTGAAATAGCAATGCGATTAATTCGTTATAATAATCGAATTTCGATTTTAACTTAGCACTGCTATGTTCCATATTCGTTAATTCTAGCCTAATATGGAATATAGCAGTGCTAAGTTAAAATCGAAATTCGATTATTATAACTTGAATTAATCGAATTGCGATTTCAACTTGGACCTGGTTTACTATGGTTGGCTTGGTAGAATTAGCGAATATGACGAATGTATTCGTCATTAGTGTTGAGCGCGAATATTCGAATTACGAATTTTTTTCTCGAATATCGCAATTTCGAGATTTCGCGAATATTTAGAATATCGTTCTATATATTCGCGAATTCGAATATTCGTATTTTTTTTTTAATTATAATATTTTTTTTCTTTCCCACTTCTCTAAAGTTGTTCTTACCTGTCCTTTGGATTCCTGGCTTCCTGGCTTCTCCAGTCAGTGGTGTTTTCAACTTACTGCTATATTCCATATTAGCTAAATTACAATCTAATCTATATGTGTATTTTACGAAATTTTGCAAGTTGCGATGCGAGTAATATAACACGAAATAATCGCATGAAGATTTCAATTTAGCACTGCTATATTCCATATTCTAGCCTAATATGGAATATAGCTGTGCTAAGTTAGCACTGCTGTATTCCATACTAGGCTAGAATATGGAATATAGCAGTGCTAAGTTGAAATCTTCATGCGATTATTTCGTGTTATATTACTCGCATCGCAACTTGCGAAATTTGCAAATGTTCTTAATATTGCTCTAACTTCGTCTTTTAGAATATTACGAATATTCTAAAAGACGAAGTTAGAGCAATATTACGAAATTTCGTAAAATACACATATAGATTGTAATTTAGCTTATATAGTGCTATAATCCCTTTTTTTTCCTCTAATTTTTTTTGCCTCTTCTGAACTTAAGTTTTGTAAAATATGTACACTGTTAAAAAATATTACTATAGCAGTATATTAGCTTAAATACAATCTATGTGTATTTTACGAAATTTCGTAATATTGCTCTAACTTCGTCTTTTAGAAATTTCGTAATATTGCTCTAACTTCGTCTTTTAGAATATTCGTAATATTCTAAAAGACGAAGTTAGAGCAATATTAAGAACATTTGCAAAAGCCGAAATTGCGATGCGAGTAATATAATACGAAATAATCGCATGAAGATTTCAACTTAGCACTGCTATATTCCATATTCTAGCCTAGTATGGAATATAGCAGTGCTAACTTAGCACAGCTATATTCCATATTAGGCTAGAATATGGAATATAGCAGTGCTAAGTTGAAATCTTCATGCGATTATTTCGTGTTATATTACTCGCATCGCAATTTCGGCTTTTGCAAATGTTCTTAATATTGCTCTAACTTCGTCTTTTAGAATATTACGAATATTCTAAAAGACGAAGTTAGAGCAATATTACGAAATTTCGTAAAATACACATAGATTGTATTTAAGCTAATATACTGCTATAGTAATATTTTTTAATAGTGTACATATTTTACAAAACTTAAGTTCAGAAGAGGCAAAAGAAAAAAATTAGAGGCAAAAAAAGGGATTATAGCAGTATATTAGCTAAATTACAATCTATATGTGTATTTTACGAAATTTCGTAATATTGCTCTAACTTCGTCTTTTAGAATATTCGTAATATTCTAAGAGACGAAGTTAGAGCAAATCACGAAATTTCGTAAAATACACATATTAGCCTAGCCATAGTCAATTAGCATAGGAACGTTGCCTTATACTATCAAGATAAATAATCGCAATACGCGAAAAAAAAATATCGTATATTATTCGCGATAATTGGAATAATTACGAATATTCGATTTCGACGAATATAACACGAATATTCATTCGAATATTCGCGAAATATCGCGAAATCGAATATGGCACCTCCCGCTCATCACTATTCGTCATATTCCACAAAACGAATATAACAAATGTATTAGTCATATTCCACAAAACGAAGATAACGAAGTATTCTGCATCTTCGTTTTAGCTACCTATTCATCAACTTCGCTAATTCTAGCAATCATATAGGAAAGTTTACTATAGAGACAGCTAAGTTTAATTCGCTATGCAATTATATTATTTTGCTTTTTTTTTATGAATAGAATAATTATAATAATTATCAGGTATTATAATTATTCTATTTATTAATTTTTTTAAAAGCAGTCATATAATCGCAATCGCATAGCGAATTAAACTTAGCTGTCTCTATAGTAAACTTTCCTATATGATTGCTAGAATTAGCAAAGTTGACGAATAGGTAGCTAAAACGAAGATGCAGAATACTTCGTTATCTTCGTTTTGTGGAATATAACGAATATAGTCGTCATATTCGCTAATTCTACCAAGCCAACCATAGTAAAACAGGTCCAAGTTGAAATCGCAATTCGATTATTTCAAGTTATAAAAATCGAATTTTGATTTTAACTTAAAGGCTACTCTCCTATTGAAATAGCAATGCGATTAATTCAAGTTATAATAATCGAATTTCGATTTTAACTTAGCACTGCTATATTCCATATTAGGCTAGAATTAACGAATATGGAATATAGCAGTGCTAAGTTAAAATCAAAATTCGATTATATAACTTGAATTAATCGCATTGCTATTTCAATAGGAGAGTAGCCTTTAAGTTAAAATCGAAATTCGATTATTTAAATCGCATATTAATCGCGATAACAAGAATAATGACGAATATTCGATTTTGACTAATATAAAACGAATATTCTATCGAATA
This sequence comes from Bufo gargarizans, assembly GCF_014858855.1. Lineage (NCBI taxonomy): Eukaryota > Metazoa > Chordata > Amphibia > Anura > Bufonidae > Bufo > Bufo gargarizans. The sequence continues at coordinate 162,720,605 of NC_058087.1, forward strand.
TTCGCAAATTTCGTCGAAATCGAATATGGCACCTGCCGCTCATCACTATCTTTGGTCCGCAGACAGGATAATGCATCTGCATTTTCGTTTGCTTTTCCTGTTCTGTACTTTACGGTAAAATTGTAGTTAGCATGAGGCCCATCTTTGTTCTAACGCTCGCTCCTAACTTGGCGGTGTTAAGATGTGCTAGTGAGTTGTTATCTGTGAAGGCCACGAAGGGTGTTGCGGCAAGATTTTCTTAAAAATTTTCTGTGACAGCCCACACGAGTGTGAGAAATTCCAATTTGAAGGAACTGTAGTTTTGGTTGTTTATTTCAGCACCTCTAAGAGATCTACTAGCGTAGGAAATGACTCTTTTTTTACCTTCTTGTACTTGCAACAAAACAGCTCCCAGGCCTTTCTTACTTGCATCTGTGTAAAGAAGAAATGGCTGTTGATAATCCGGATAACCTAAGATTGGTGGTTCTGTTAACTTCTTTTTCAGGAGCTGGAAGGCAATTTCTCTTTCAGTGTTCCATTCAACTGGTATTGGAGTTTTCTGATATCTTTTAGGATGCCCTCTCAAAAGTTCCAATATTGGCTCTGCAATTTGGGCAAAGTGAGAAATGAAACATCTGTAATATCCTGCGAAACTGAGGAAACTTCTCACTTCTTTCACCGTAGTAGGAGTAGGCCAATTTCAGACTGCGGCTATCTTCTCTGGATCCGGTTTAACACCTTCAGAGCTGACGATATGCCCTAAGTATTTAACTTCTGGCTTCAGTAGATGATACTTGGATGGTTTGACTTTTAGTCCATGCTTAATAAGAACTTGAAAAACTTCGGCCAGATATTTCAAATGGTCTTCATAAGATTTGGAGTAGATGATGACACCGTCTAAGTACATCAGGACAGTATAGGTATAGGTTTGCCGTTACTAGCTATGAGACTCAGCCAGGATTCTGGGGTCTGGGTAAGCTGATTTTGGTCCCAGTATTTTTCAAATGCAGTTTGTTGGATGGTAGTGACTTGGGATCCTGTGTCAACTAGGGCAACAAAAGGAACTCCATTTATTTGATGGGTCACCTCTGGACGGGATCCTACATATCTTGGCATCCAATAGGGATCTTCTGGACCTATTGATCTACCTCCCGAGGGGTGGTCCTTGACCTCGGGGGTCGCCTGTTTAACATTAGCAAGTAGCTTCAGTATGGCCTGGCTTGTGACAGTATGTGCACATAGGCCGCTTGGGGGTACTAGTGCGGTCAGGTGGGCGTCCACCTGAATTTCTGGAATAAGTCTCTTTATAATCAGTAGAGAAGAGCCTTCTGGACACAGGTTTATCATCCTCCAGCAATAGTGGCTTTACTCATTGTTCCAATTTTTTGTGAACTTTCTCTAGACTTTTAGTCAGGAATTGGTCTTGCTCAGTAAGGGCAACAACGGCAACAGGAATTGGGGCTTGGGTTGCCTGACTGACAACAGGTAAAGGTTTGACAGGGGTGACCGACTGTGTTGCTGGCACTACAGCGGATCCAACGGGTTCCGTTGGTGAACTTTTTCCCAGTATACTGATAGCTAATTCTTTCAAGTCTAAGGAAGCAGCGCTTGGATGCTGGGCGGCTAACATTCTTAGTTGGATCTTTAAATTGTCTGTATTGACACCTTCAATAAACTGCTCTTTCACGGTTTTGTCCTGATTCTCTGCCTCACAGGGGTCTACTTGTACAACAGCTCTAAGGGCTTCCTGCAAAGATAATGCAAAGTCTCTGAGTGACTCACCCGTTTGCTGTTTCTTACTGAAGAACCTCATCTTGACCTCTGACACGGTCCTGGGTTCAAAGGTGGTGTAGAGACATTCAAATATCTGCTCCAGTGTCCTCCTTTCTGAGCTTGACCAGGATTTCACTTCTCTGAGAGCAGCTCCTTCCAATTGCGCAAGGAGAATCTCCATCTGCTGTTCTGGGGATACAGGGTACAATCTGAACACAGCAAGCATTTTTTCTTTAAAGTCCCTTAAAGTGTGAACTTCTCCAGCATACCGTGGGAACCAGGGGTCCCTAAATAATAAGGCATAGTTAAAGGCATTAAGCTTGGTGCTGCAGCAGTTGGTATTGCGCTTGGGACCGGCTGTGGCTACCGCAGGGGGTCCGCGGAGCTCAGACTACATGTTATCTTCTTGCACATACATGGTGTTAATAGGTGAATTATAGTTAAGTAGGTCAATTGTGGCTGTAGATACTTTTTATGTGGCGTTGCTATGGGCGACCGCTATTTTGCAGTGCATGGCCCTTTAAATATTTGATATCGGCTAAATACAATACTCAGGCAGTGCTTACTTGAGCTTCTGATAGCGCTCCTGGCTAGCGGTGCTCCCTTTAGCTTAGTGGGGCAAATCGGAGTACTCACAGATGGTGTGCTCTATTTTGGGGGATGGCAGGCAATGCAATCCGCTCCGTTAGCTTGCCTGTGTGAGATCTCGTGATACTTTGGGATACACGCACGTCACACTCTCCTCCCGTG